>NW_027182290.1:25074868-25276107 GCF_029961685.1 Aristolochia californica | reverse complement strand
GTGGCCTCAACCTTAGTCTTGTTCAGTATTACGCAGTTTCTTGGGTCTAGTAGGATATTACCAAAAATTTATTCGGAATTATGGTCCTTTGGCAGCACCTTTAACAAACCTCCTAAAAAAGAATTCCTTTCAGTGGAATGAGGAGGCCACATAGGCCTTTGAGGCGCTTAAAGGTGCTCTGGCCTCTACACCTATCTTACAGCTTCTGAATTTTGACGACTTATTTGTGGTGGAATGTGATGCTTCTGGTGGGGGCATTGGGGCCATGTTACAGCAACACTCACACCCCATTGCTTATTTCAGTTGACAGTTGGAAGCTCGTTATCAGAAATTAGATGCATATGAACGTGAGTTAATCGGGTTGGCCAAGGCGGTCCAACACTGGAGGCCTTACTTATGAGATCATACTTTTCTCATCCGTACAGATCATTATAGTCTCAAGTTCTTACTTGAATAACGCCTCACTACTTTGCCACAGCAGCATTGGATCAGTAAGTTGATGGGCTTCGATTTCTCAGTTAAGTATCTTGCGGGGAGATTAAACAGGGCAGCGAATGCCTTATCCAGGCATTTTGAACACAAGCAGCTCATTTTTATGCATACAATAACATTATTATTTTAATTTTTTTCTTTAATTTACTTTATTTATTTTAGTTTTAGGCCACTAGGGTATTTTTTAATATTTTATTTATAGGGGTATTTTTGTAATATTTTATCTTAAACCCTAACAGGGTGAACCCTATTTAAGGGGTAAGAGTAATAAGACAGAAAAGCATTGGTTTTAGGTTAATTTTAGGTTAAACGGGCTTGGAGCTCTCCTTGACGAGTTATAGGGTTTTCAAGCTTTCCTTTGGTTTGATCTTCGTCTTCCTCTCCAAGTCTCCCTAAAATTCCACATGGCATCCCTACAATAACCCGTGGCAGATCCAGGATCGTAACAACAAATCCTTGTGTCAGATCTGGGATCGTAACAACTGGTATCAGAGTAGGAACACAATGGGCTATTCATTTTCCCCAGAAGAATGGATTGTTCTGGACAAGGTACGCGATTCAATGGAAAAAATATGCAAAGGATTGGGAGAAGTGAAAGAATCATTGCAGGAGGGAATGCATAGAACTTCTATTGAAATTTCTGCGTTGAAGAGGGATATTGATGCCGCAAAAAAGAAGGTCATACGACCTCAAATCTCCGATCACGACATATGCGCACAAGAGATAGTAGAAGCTGTCTTGGACGGGCAGAACAGCCAAGGGCCAGAAAAATAAAAAAATTCGTCTTCTTTACTAGCCGAAGTCCCTATGGAAGATTTGGGGGCGGCCTCAAATCCGAAACAGGAAACCATGGAAATCTATGAGAATGACACAAATCCGATTCGGACTCAGACCTTCTGCAATCAGACGGCAGGGAGATTTTTGGATATCGGAGGGGTATTCCCCAAAAACCTTATCACGGGAACCCAAAAGTCTTCCATAGGCGACACAAATAAAATCGCCCAGTGGAGAAGCCCCTAAGGGGTGCTGTTCGCTGTCAAAGAAAGATTAGCGGGCACCCAGCCGCAACATCTTTTCGCCGGGGTCTATTGATTTGGCAGCCGTCATGGCGGAGAGCAAATGGGAGAAAGGGCAACGGGAAAAAGGGGCGCCAGAACACCTCTTGAACCATGCAACAGAAAATCCTCTAACGGGGACACCTAGACATCCTCCTGTGCACCACCGGAGGAAGAGGAGGCTCCGTTGGCGCTGTTGGAAACAACTCCAGTGGGATTGGACTCCGGGCCACCAGCTCCCACTCGTAATTCACTTCTCGACACACCAGAGAGAACCCAGTTTCCAAATTAGGGGGGGGGGGGGGGGGGGGGGGGGGTGGGTAAGTATAGGCAACCTCATTTTTGTGTTGAAAATTTTGGAAAGTTAGGAAAATTCGTGAAGTTATTTGATAAAACCTCTCGTAAATTTTTTTTTGAGCGGCTTTATTTTTCTATGGAGGACCACAATACTTGTGCGAATGTGAGTTGTCCAATCGATGTTGTGGGGTTTAATTTTCTGGATTGCATGTATGCTGTTCAGCCACGAACTTCAAATTTGAATTTTTGGCTTGGTGAGTTTTTGTTCCAGGAAGCAGAGAAACAATACCCAATTGAAGGTATTTGGGCTTGGGTGTATGTATTTCTTGAGGAAATTTTTCTGGGGATGCCGGGATTCATAAATTTTTTGTGGGGACTGGTGATGTGTTTGGTTGTGGTAGTAGCAATATATGGTAGCTTGAGATAGTACAATCAGGCTATCCCTATCATGAGCCCTCAATTGAAATTCCCAACTTGCATGAAGGTCAGAAGCATGCTCTTGCCAAATTTGTTGGCCATATGCAATTGGGTGATACTCATGAAATGGTCGGCCAACTTGAAAATTCCATAGTGTTACAAGATGGGCCTGAAAATCCAGAAGCAAGTATTGGGAGAAACGGATCCAAGGGTGGGGGAGACTTGCCGTTATGTAGCTGAGGCCCTTGTACAAGCACTTCGGGTTGATGAGGCCTAGATTTTTGTGCCAGACGGCTCTTGATATCCATAAAGATAATAGTACACCTGCCTCTCTTGAAGAGGCTGCAAATAGGAGGCTAATGGGTCTGATTTGTGATACAAAAGGAGATCATGCGGCTGCTCTTGAGCATCTTGTTCTTGCCAGCATGGCCATGGGCTCCAGTGGCAAGGAAGCAGACATGGTTTCAGTGGACTGTAGTAGTGGGGACACTTCTCTAGCTTTGGCTCGATATGATGAGGCTGATTTTGCCTATCAGAAAGCCCTTACTGCTTTCAAGTTCACAAAGGAGAAAACCATCCGACTGTGGCTTCAATCTTTGTTCGTTTAGCAGATTTATATAACAAGATTGGTAAAATAAGGGAGTCAAAATCTTACTGTGAGAATGCACTCTGTATTTATAGTAAGCCTGCCCATGGGATCCCTGGTGAGGAGATTAGACGTGGTCTAACTGATGTTTCGGCCATCTATGAGTCTATGAATGAGCCTGAATAGGCACTCACGTTGCTTGACAAGGCTTTACAAATGTACAACCATGCCCAAGGCCAGCAAAGCACAATTGCTGGGATTGAAGCACAGATGGGAGTAGTGTATTACATGATCGGGAAGTATTCAAATTCCTATTTGTCCTTTAAGAATGCTATTGTAAAGCTTTGCATTCGTGGCGAGAAGAAATCTGCCTTCCTTGGGCTTGCCCTTACCTAAATGGGGTTAGTCTGTGTACAAAGATATTCAATATATGAGGCTGCAGATCTTTTGAAGAAGCCAGGAGCATTTTGGAACAAGAATATGGACCGTATCACCCAGAGACACTAGGAATTTATAGCACTCTAGCTGGTACTTACGATGGCATGGGAAGGTTGGATGATGCGATTGAGATATTGGAATATGAGGTTGGAGAAGTTGGTGGCAATCCAGTAGAGGTGTCCTTCCATACTGTCACTGTTGGCAATGGGAAACAAATCGATGACAAGGAGTGGTATGTGGGGAATGCCCTGAAGAATTCAGTAAGGGAGATGGAGTTGGAGGGATGGTTTGCTGACATGATAGTTAGATTCTACTCAGATTTTGCGAATGCATGTTGAACTTATGAAAAAGTGAAATACTTCATTGACATCAATAACTTGTTGTAATCAGAGTACATGAACCTCTATTTATAATATAGGAAGGTAGTAGAGTCCAATTACAAAAAATCTACCCTTGTCCCAATTACACCCAAACTCTAACACTTAAAGTAAGTCCTAATATAATTAGGTAACTCAATATTGATAAAAGACAAATATAACTTAAACTAAAACTCTTCTTGGTCGTGACCTTAAGATAAAGATACTTTTGTGAGTCCTTCTTGATCTTCCAACTGATGTGATAAGGATGCCAGCTCTTGGTAATCATTGTGGGTCCTACTTCTTATGGGCTTGGGTCCATCTTGTGGGCCTTCCTTGGTCATGTGGCCCATCTTATAATAATCTTACATATGTGGGCCTTCCTTGGTCGTTTGGGCTTGATCTTATCTTCCAATAATGCAGCAACTGCTCCTAATGCAGCCAAGTACCAGAACCTTTCTGAATAGCTTTAGCCTCAAATGGAACAAGATTTTACTATTGGATCCACTGTCTCATGGTTTATAGGAGTGGCTGTTCAGGATGATGAGTTTGATGATATAGAAGGGGATGCGGATGAAGATGATAAAGATGTTGGTTCTGATCTTGTTGGACAAGTTGAGAGAAGCATTCCTGAGGATGACCCAAGAAATCCTGCTGCGATTACTGACAAGGTTGGTAACAATGTTGGAGATTTTGTTGGAATGGGATCTGATCTTTTTGGCTTGTATGCAGAAGCTTTCTGTATTGCCCTAGTTGTGGCATCAATCTTCTCTTCTAGAATTAACCATGAATTGACTGCAATGTTATATCCCCTCCTCATTAGTTCTATGGGTATTATTGTCTGTTTGATCACTACCCTCTTTGCTACTGATTTCTTTGAAATCAAAGTAGTGAACGAGATTGAACCTTCTTTGAAGAAGCAGCTCATCATTTCCACTACTATCATGTCTGTTGGTATTGCTATTGTTAGCTGGATTGGCTGGCCATGGTCCTTTACAATCTATAATTTTGGAGCCTAGAGGGTTGTGACGAACTGGGAGTTGTTCTTCTATGTTGCTATTGGTCTTTGGGCTGGACTTGTCAATGGGTTTGTAACTGGATACTACACCAGTAATGCTTACAACCCTGTGCAAGATGTTGCTGATTCCTACAGGACAGGAGCGGCCACAAATGTGATCTTTGGGCTGGCTTTGGGATATAAGTCTGTCATTATTCCCATTTTTACAATTGCAGTCAACATTTTTGTCAGTTTTAGTCTTGCTACTATCTATTGTATTGCAGTGGCTGCTCTTGGAATGCTAAGCACCATCGCCACTGGTTTGGCAATTGCTGCATATGGACACATTGGTGATATTGTCGGAGGTATTGCTGAGATGGCTGGCATGAGCCACATGATATGTGAGAGAACCGATGCCCTTGTTGCTGCTGGAAACACTACTGCTGATATTGGAAAAGGCTTTGCGATTGGTTCAGCCGCCCTGGTGTCTTTGGCTCTTTTTGGTGCTTTTGTGAGCCGGGCTGCAATTTTGACAGTGGATGTTTTGACACCTAAAGTCTTCATTGGGTTGATTGGGGGTGTAATGCTTCCATACTGGTTTTCAGCCATGACCAAGAGTGTGGTTAGTGTTGCTGAATCTTCTCCGTCCCAGGGGCTGGTCATGATGTTGTTGCTGTCATGCGGGCAGAGTGTCGACAGTACTATTTGGGAGTGAGGGAAGGCAGAGAAGCTGCTTGGGGAGATGTAGCGACATTTGGCACACATCCCTACATTTGATCGTAAAAAAAAAATTGTTTCTAGAGGGATTGCTCTAGTTTCGAGCGTCCAGAGGGCGGACATAGCTATCGTGGATACTACTTGGGCACAAGTGGAGACGTTGGCATACAAACCCTACTTTTGAGCTTGAGGACAAGCTCGTTCTTCCAGGGGGTGTAATGTTATGCATACAATAACATTATTATTTTAATTATTTTTCTTTAATTTACTTTATTTATTTTAGTTTTAGGTCACATGGGTATTTTTTTAATATTTTATTTATAGGGGTATTTTTGTAATATTTTATCTTAAACCCTAACAGGGTGAAACCTATTTAAGGGGTAAGAGTAATGAGAAAGACACGCATTGATTTTAGGTTAAACAGGCTTGGAGCTCTCCTTGACAAGTTCTAGGGTTTTCAAGCTTCCATTTGGCTTGATCTTTGTCTTCCTCTCCATTTCTCCCTACAATTCCACATGGTATCCCTACAATAATCTATGGCAGATCCAGGACCATAACAACAAATCCTTATGTCAGATCTGGGACCGTAACACTCATATATGCGGTCAACCAACCTCTTTTCCTCATCCTAAACATGGTGCGGGATGTACATGGCACACTTCCAAAACGACAGGAGCTGCACAAATAGATTACAGAGGGGAAGATGGATTCTAAGTGGTCAATACAAGATTCACTTATTTGTTATAAACAACGGATTTACCTTCCTCCCACGTCCAAGTTAATTCCAGCCGTTCTCTCGGCTTATTATGATTCGACCCATGAGGGGTTACAGAAAACATTGATGCATATTTGTGCAGATTTCTATTGGCAGATGATGAAGACCTCCATTGCCACATATGTATCCGCATGTCATGTATGTCAACAAAATAAAACCAAGCATTTGAGTCTAGTGGGTCTTCTAAAACCTCTCGCCCTACTCAGGTATGGGCCGATATTTCGATGGACTTTGTGGAGGGTCTTCCACTTTCAGCTGTGAAATCAGTTTTATTCGTGGTGGTGGATCGGTTCTCCGAGCATGGTCATTTTATTCCGATGGCTCATCCCTATAAGGCAGCTCGAGTGGCCCATACTTTCCTGGAGTATATTGTCCGATTACATGGCATCCCATAATCTATTGTCAGTGATTGAGATACGGTATTCACAAGTACTTTTTGGCGGGACCTCTTTCTTCTGAGTGGCACAAAAATGAAATTTTTGTCAACATATCATCCTCAGACGTATGGCCAGACCGAGGTGGTTAATTGAACCATCGAAATGTATCTCAGATGCTTTGTTGGCGATCGACCAAAACAATGAGTTCAGTGGCTAACATGGTCAGAATACTATTACAATACTTCGTTCCACTCGGCCTTGTAGTCATCTCCTTTCCGGGTTCTTTATGGGAGGAATCCCCCACGACTTCTCTCTTATACTAGAGGCTCCACCCGAGTAGACACCATTGATGAGGCGCTCATGGATTGAGATTAGGTGTTATAGACTATTACAGACCGTCTACAGTGGGCTCAAGCCCAGATGTCGAGTGCATACAACAAGGGATACATGGATGTCTCTTACGAAGTAAGGGACTATGTTTGGTTATGCCTACGACAGTACTAGAAACAGTCCATTGTGGGGTCGTCAGGCCATAAGCTCTCACCCAAGTACTTTGGGCCTTTCGCCATTATTTGGGGTGTTGGACAGGTGGCCTATCAACTACAACTGCCTGACACGGCAAAGTTGCATGATGTGTTTCATGTCTCATTCTTGAAACCACACAAGTGGTCGCCACCTATTTCCCCTCCATTCCTTCCTCCAGTCAACTAGGGCCATGTCATTCTGACACCCTACGCGTTGTCACTGGCGCGGTTGTCTGATGCTCAGTGGGACATTCTTGTGTAGTGGACCGCTACAAACCCGAAAGCAGCTACATGGGAGCGGTTAGAGACCTTTAAACAGGTCTATCCAGATTACGAGCTTGAGGACAAAGTCTTTCTTCAAGGGGAGGCATATGTTATGGACTCAATAGCACACCGAGTCACTCAGAGGAGGAGACAATGACTCACCGAGTCATCTAATTTAACTTTTATTCTTTATGTTGCTTTCAGTTAAATTTTCATTGATTAAGTAATAAGCTTGGACGTAGGGGTATAGTTGGGATTGATAGCCCTAAACTATCATGACGTGAAATACCCTATTTAAGGGTTAAAGAAAGAGAAATAAAGCACGTCTAAAATTAGGGTAATTTAGAGTAGAGAGATCCCTTGTTGAGTTCCTATCTTTGGGTTCTTGACGTGCGTTGTTCTTGGAGTCACATTGGTGGAGATTTGGTGTGATCGAGAGAGAAGAGAGGAGAGTTAATCTCTCTTTCCAGAGCAAGAAGAGGAAACCTACCTCTTTCATGGAAATCAGAAAGAGGGAAAGGGTTACGTGGAGTCTTGCTGCAAGAAGGAGACCTTCAGGTTGTTGGACTGGTGTTTACATCAAAGAGGTAATCCTACACTCCTTTCCGAGTAGAGAAAGGTTATAATTTTATTCCTTTACGTGCATGATCAGTATTGGCATATTAGGGAAACCCTGTATCTTGATGTGAATCCTAAAAGGGGGGTTTTATGCATGGGCTATCTAACAGTCCCTTGATCCCTTGGTTATACCTATAATTGAGAAAAGGAAACTCCTTTTCAATTATAACGAAGAAGAGAGAAGAAAAGGGAGTTCTTTTCACAGTTAAGTGATCTAGAACCCTCAAACAGTGCTGGATTCATCAGTACCTCACTGAGTTACTAGATCCACGACAAGGGACCATAACATCTGCCATATCTGTTCTTCAACACTCCCCCTCAAGCTGGAGTTTATAACTTCAATTTGTGAAGTAGATTTTTGGTCTTCAATCTTCATTAACTAAAAATTTTTCATACATGTTGGATATTCATTATCTGTTTCCCCCCTTTTTTTAATTATTTTGATCACACAAAAATTACCTCAACATGTGGAACAAAATAACTCTTTCTTGTATTTCTTTTTGTACTTCTCTCCCTCAAGTTGGGGATAAAAAGGACATAGGGACCCAGCTTGGATAAAACACATTGTGGGAGAAGAAAATCACTCCTACCAGTACGACAAAACTTCATACACTAGTCAAAATGGTCATAGTTTGAAACCCACATCGCTCAATTTAAAGACAAAAAAAGGACCCAACTTTAAGAGACTATTCACTTTGTAAGGGTAGCTCAAACACAAATCACCTCTTGAGCGAAGAACAAAAGACTTGACTAAAACTAGATGTTGGCCACACTCTTATACTTTTAGGTAATGAGTCTGGGCATTGTTCTGAAGTGATAAAAACACAAATTGATAAACTGAAGAAATATTATAAGAAAATAACTTTAATCGGGTGGAAGCGACTATGCAACATTCATACTTGCAAAGTGACCTTTTATTTTAAAAAAAAAACTAGGGGAGACTAGAACTTAATAAATTTGACCAAGTATAACATTTTTGGGGTGACCATAATTTTTTAAAGTTAAGAATGCAGAAGATACACAACTAACTAACAAAACATAAAACATAAAACTTGAAAACAACATCGAAGAAAGATAATGCATACCTTGAATGAGCACATCATGGAGTGATTAAGTCTGACCAAAACTTTCTGATTAGAAGAAAAAATTGGATAAAAAAGTCGGATTTTAGGAGCAAAAGAAACTCAATTCACTCCAATACATGGAAAGATATATAGGAGAGAAAATAGGAAAAACAGAGAGATTTTTGCCGAAACTGACCTTTGGTACTTCTAATACTGATATCTCCAAAAATATAGCTCATAATCACAAAAGATTTGTTGCTAAAGAAACTAGACTCATATGTGGTTTAATTTATATATATATTGACATAAGAATTGTTACAAGGTGGGACCAAACCCACCATGACCACACAAGTTGGCATGATGAGTCACCACATGAGGTAGCATGATGAGTCATCACACGAGCTATAATCCTTATCACATGAGTTGGAAGATTTGGCAATCTCCCTTGATTAATGTAATTGATTTATCTTCCCTTGATTTATGTAGATTTGAATAATCATGATTGATGTAATTAGGGATCCTAACTTATCTCTAAAGTTTCCCTAAATATGTAATGGAAATAGTATAAATAGGGGTCTTGGTTGAAGGGTTAAATCAAGCTCTCCACTTCTCAACTCGTGGAAGAATCTCTCCCTAGACTAATTTTTTTCTCTTTTCTCTTCTCTCACTAGACTAATTTTTTTCTCTTTTCTCTTCTCTCCTCTCTACCTTAGCTCTCTCTCTCTCTCTCTCTCTCTCTCTCTCTCTCTCTCTCTTTCTCTTTGCTCTTTTTCTTCTCCCTCTCTCATCTTGCTCGAGGTTTCAATCATGGGGTCCTAAATTCAACATGGCATCAGAACATCAAATTTAGGATCCTCATGTCAAAATAATTCTCTAAGAAGTTATGATCAAAGCTACTCATAGAAGGCTCTCTATGAAGCAAGATTGAAGCTTGTGAGATAAGTTTTTTCATTCTTGTTATTATTACTTCATGCTCTTGGTTTTTGGATCTTTAGAAGATGGTTCAGAGATGATTTTATTTCTGTCTTCATCTTAAGAAATTATTGAGATTTATGCATCTCGGATTAGAATAAGTTTACCAAGGCAGTTTTGTTAGTTTGCAAGTTCTTGGTTGAAAATCGGTTTATGTTGAGATTTTCTACATAAAAAGTTATAATTTTGTGGGAACAAGATTTTCCTAATGAAGAAAAATTTTCTTGAGCCTATTATGAGTGGTTTTTTATCCATTGTATTTCAGAAATATAATTACTTAGCTTCTATGCTTAGCTTCTCCATTAACCGAGTTGTTTGAAGAACTCTACTAGGTTTGTGATTTTTTGGAGAATTTTTTGAGGGCCACGAGTTGACTGATTCTTCTAGGAAAATCTAGTATATAATATTTTGTTTTACATAAAATGAATCAAGCACAAAATAAGAAAGAAAGTAGTCCTTTGAAACTCTAATATACGCCAATCCATTTGAAGAAAGATTGTTGTTTTTGAAGATCTCACAATATCTTCTTGATTAGGCCTAATTTCGTTTGATTTTAAATCAATCATATCTTGCCTAATTCATGAGAAATTGAATCTAGACTGGTTTATCTCAAGCTGGAGTCAAATATAGTTTTGGAATGATCTTGGAAAGATCTAATTCGGAATTGCTACCTTACCTTACTTGATCTCATGTTTATTGATTGATTTTTGCTATTCTCTATAAGGAAGACTAGAGAATTAATTATAGAAATTTTTGGCTAGAAAGTTTACTGGCCTAAGAGGGTTCCCTCCTTGTCTAAATACTTGATAAGCTCAAGTTCTCCTCCCATCTACCCAAGCTAGCCTTGTTACTTTACATTCCAGACTCTTCTTCTCCTACTCCTTCATCTTGTAGCTTGACCCTTGTCGATTCCAATGTGAATATATCCTTAAATATAGTTCAGATTGGCATGAACGTTGCTCCTTCTAAAAATAGAATTCGATAGTCGTCGGCTCGCGAAGGTGATACGGTCCCGGATCTGACACGTGGATTCTTTGGGAGGATCTGGAATCTACCATGGGTTACGGGTCTTCCAAGCATTACCATAGGGGTAGTAGGAAGACATGGGGAAGACGAAAACGAAGATCAAGCCAAAGGGAAGCTTGATACCCTAGAGCTCGTTGAGGAGAACTCTAAGCCTCTTACGCTAAATTTAACCTAATTCTTAATACTTCAATGCTTCCTTTTCTCATTACTCTTACCCCTTAAATAGGGTTCACCCTGTTAGGGTTTAATAAAATATTACAGAAATATCCCTATGAATAAAATATTCCAAAAATACCCCTATAAATAAAATATTCCAAAAATACCCCTATGACCTAAAACTGAAATAAAATAAAGTAAATTAAAGAAAACACTAAAATAATAATGTTATTGCGTGCATAACATTACACCCCCTTGGAAGACAAGCTTGTCCTCAAGCTCGAAAGTAGTGTCTACACAAGTGTCTACCGCAGTATTTGGAGAGCCTCAAGCCAGCTAAAAATTTTTTTTTTTCTTTTTTTTTTTCCCGGTTTGGCCTTGTCTGAGTTGACCCGGAAATTTTGCCGACGGTTCTTCTGGGGAAATCGGAAATCTTCCTCATTGGTAAAGTTGCACGGCCTACCCATTTCGCCGCCTGTAATGTGCTTGTAAACTCCAGTTTTGTAGTGTGCGAAGTCCTCATATACAGTAAAAACGACTTCCATCTCCCTTGCTGAATTCATCTTCTGATGGTACCAAGGGAGTGAATGGTTATTCTGGAGCAAGACAATTCCTTCCCTAGCAACCTGAGCAGCAAGCTCGATATGATCTATGGGGCAAACATCCGCTTTCCCAAGTGAATCATAACCATCAGGGCTTCCATCAAAGAAACCAAGCCTCATTAGAACAACATAGAGATTTCTCAAGGCCTTGTCCACTTCTGTTTCCCGGACTCTACCATTCTGGACAGCAGGGACGGCGTAGTTGGTGTAATAAACTCCACAATCCAGATCCAAACCAGCTTCAAAGGTTTGTGTTACTGCATCTTCTGGTTCAGCATTCAGCCAGTTGTGACCATGGTGCATGACTTCAAGTGAATCACAATCAGCAACAATGTATCCATGAAGAGCTCATTCTCCTCTAACGGTTGCAGATAAGAGCCTGTTATCAGCACAAGAGGGAACACCATTGATGTGATTATAAGAACACATAACACTGCTATTATCTCCATCCTTCACACATATTTCCAATGAATCCTTGAATTCCTTTTTACTAGCAGTAATTTTAGCCCCAGTAGTCTGCATATCCCCAGATTTAGGTCCCTCATTTTGGGTCATAAGATCCTTTCCAGATTTTTTAACCTCAAGCGTCTGCTTGTCAATTTTTGTACTACTGCCTATCTCACCATCTTGCGTTTTATCACTGTTCTCAACCCTGAATTCTTCTGTTTCAGCGTGAATGTGTTTCACAACCGCTGACAACTTTTCTGCAGTCTTAATGCATTCTGATGGCTCTTCTGGTACATTATCACCACCTCTTGCCCCCAAGTTCACAAAATCCAGACCTGCACTGGAGTTCGACACAGTCTACAGTTTGAGGATAGAATTACAGCGTGCAACATATAGAACATCTACCGTAGTTTGGAGCAGTGTTATCGTATGGTCTTGGTCATGGTTACTTGCTTCCAAGTTTTTCATGTTAAGCTTCAGCAACTTCATGAGTCCAAACAGATGAACAACTTCATTTCGTGTTACTTGTAAAGCCTGTGACAGTACTCCAACACCCTCATCCATATAAGAAGAGAAACATTCAAACTTGTCAGTAATACGGTTATTTAGCACACTGAATCCTGCCAAAAAATTTGGGATGTAAAATGAGATACTTCCAAAAATATCTCCAGCACTTCTCTCACTGTTCTCCACTGGATGATTTAGATTGTCTCCATTTTCTGGGCCCAAATATAGTTTGGCCATGTGAGGATAATTCTCAATGTTAGGGCAATTTTGAAGCCAATCAGAACCTTTCTCCACAAATTGTGTTCTTATTTCTTCCATGGTGAAATGGGTATCATCACAATCAAATGCAAGATTGCGTGCAAGATCAATTTCTGCTTTAGTGTAAGCAGTTCCCGGCATGTCACAAAACCCTTCTTTTCCAAGTTCCTGGAGAAGGACACCATGTCCAGTGCCAATGTGAAGGACACTCCAGCTAGACAACCAGTTGTTGACCTCTTCAACTGTCTCACATTTGGAGCTGGCTTCATCAGCAAGATTCTGTGCATAATTGTTGGATATGTTGATGCACAAAATTTTGGTCCAATTGACAACAATCTCCATAACTTCAGATCCAAACCAAATTTCACCTACATGACCATGCTCATGAAAATTTGCCAGGTCATCTGCATACGCAACTTCCCAATAGCTTTGCAAGCCTAACATAGAGGGCTCAACTCCATCAACTGCCTCATCCTTGGCAGATCTGTAATTAGACGCAGCAGGGAAGGTTCCAACGGAAAGCACCTGAATGGTCTGAATTGCCAATGAATCAAAGAAGAACTTGCGCTCCTCTAGAAGGCTGATTCTACCACCTAAACCAGTTTTAATTAACAAGGAAATAAAATGCCATCCAACATCCATTTGGAAGAATCCCAATTTTCCAATTTGACAATGCTCTCCCAAAAAAATAAACCCAATTTGAAGGCAGCGTTGCTGCTGCTCCGGGCCTGGGAGCCCCATCCATTGCATGGAAGAATTGAATTGAGTGGAAAACAGAGGACGATGTAAAGGCTTACCCGCGATTGCGTGGACGAGGGTTCTCCACTGTCTAGCCGAGAAGGAGATTGAGACTAATTGCAGTTGGCCGGAAGCCAACTCCCCCTGAAAAATTTTTTGGAGCCACGCCCACCCAATTAGGAAGTTAGGTTCCCTCGGTTCTACCGAGAGGGGGACGGCGAGTGGGAGGGAGTGGTTGGAAGTCACATCCCACCGGACATGTTTTCGACGGCGCCTCTTCCTCCATTTCCGGTGATCAGTAGTAGCCCTTGGTGGCTTCGCTGCTTGTATATTTTCTGCGGTGAGTGGGAGGGAGTGGTTGGAAGTCACATCCCACTGGACATGTTTCCGACGGCGCCTCTTCCTCCGTTTCCGATGATGAGTAGCAGCCCTTGGTGGCTTCGCTGCTTGTATATTTTCTGAGATAGTGGAGGGTCGAACGAACTGATTCGCCGAGATAGAGGCAGAGTGGGATTTTTCCGCCTGCTGTCTTGGAAGACATTTTGTTGGCCGGGAGGAGTGATTTTTTGAGGTTGAACCCAAATCAACCCTTACCGACGGGGTTTTGGCAGCATTCCCTTCCGTCACCGATTTCCCCAAATCTTCCGCAGGGATTTCGACTGGTAAACATAAAAAGAATTTTAATTTCTCTAACGAGACAACTTATGCCGCTTTCCCTTGTGTGCGTACGCCTTGCTCGGATATTTTAGGTCGTATGACCTTTTCTGTGGGAGCATGTGGCTCCCTTGCTGAACATTCAACGGAATATTCATACCATGCTCGAATTTCTCCCAGTTCTTTGCATGCCTTTTCCATTGAATCGCGTACCTCGTCCAGAATAATAATTTCTTTTTGGCATAGAGAATAACCCATTGTGTTCCCGCTCTGATACCAGTTGATACGGTCCTGGATCTGACACGTGGATTCTTTGGGAGGATCTGCAATCTACCACGGGTTACGGGTCTTCCAAGCATTACCATAGGGGTAGTAGGAAGACATGGGGAAGACGAAAACGAAGATCAAGCCAAAGGGAAGCTTGATACCCTAGAGCTCGTTGAGGAGAACTCTAAGCCTCTTACGCTAAATTTAACCTAATTCTTAATACTTCAATGCTTCCTTTTCTCATTACTCTTACCCCTTAAATAGGGATCACCCTGTTAGGGTTTAATAAAATATTACAGAAATATCCCTATGAATAAAATATTCCAAAAATACCCCTATAAATAAAATATTCCAAAAATACCCCTATGACCTAAAACTGAAATAAAATAAAGTAAATTAAAGAAAGCACTAAAATAATAATGTTATTGCGTGCATAACAGAAGGTGGGGTGTGATGTTATGGTCCTGGGGTTAAGTACCGATGCCTTCCGCTCTTGACATCCTGGTCTTTTGGGATGTATTGGCCAGGTGCTTAATAGCATGACCATAGATCTTTGCAAAATTGATATCTTGCTGTTGAAAAATCTGATTGAGAATCAATTGGATAGGTAAAAAATAGATTTACAAATATTTCTTTTGATGTATAATTCTCCATATAAAGTCTCCTTCTTGATGGTATAAAATGCCTCGAAAGTTGAAGCTTTCTACTGCTGCTTGAACCTTTGTTGTAGTTTGACCTTTCCTGCTTCAAATATCGATTCCTCTTTCTAGAAAACTCTGATTGAAAAAAATTAGATTAAAAAGATACTCGAGGAGATTTTTTTAATATATAATTTAAAATAAAAAAATTCATTATGGATTTGCAAATAGCAAGAAAGCAACGAGTACAGGGACATGAAAGAAAAAAAAGAGATAAAATATGAACCAAAACTACTAGAGATGATAGATCAGAAAAGGATAACGTTATCTCTGTGGGTTGACCTAGTCAACTCATAGAACCCACTCTGATACCATGTTGAATTTTTGGAAAAGAGAAAATTTTTACTAATTTATTGTAATTTGAGCACATGAGATTTTATTTATAATAGAGGAAACAAGTAGAATCCAATTACAATTACACTACCCTTGTCCATTTACTCCCAAAGTTAAACACTAAAAGATACGTCCTATAACAATAGAACAACTAAAAATAAATAGAGGACTAACATAACTAAAACACTTTTAACTGAGACTCTTCTATGGGACCTCATCTTGTGAGAGTCTTGTAAGACCACCATATTTATTCAGGCTTGGTGAGACTTATTACTATGAGAGTCATATAAGAATCTTTCATATATGCTTTCCAATATTTTACAAAGGGGCAAATAATAGCTAATTTGAGTTGAGGAAGTTATAAATACCCCCACAAAATTATGTATAGAGAAGTTAATGAGCATTCATTGGAAAATACTTCAAGCCATTACTCTCAATCTTGCAAATTCCTTTGAAAGTGTTTTAGGGTAAAAGATAAAAATTTATACTTTAAAAAATCCCACATATCTTTCATCCAATCCTTGCATTCACATAGTCAAAACTCCTTCAATCATTTCACATCGTGCTACAGAGGAAGAGGAAGCTTGAATCTCTTAAAGAGAAGCATCTCTCCAAGTGAGGGTGTATTTTTTTCCCTTTTTTTTACTTAAATTTATGAAAGGTTCATCTAGAACCTATATAATCTAGATAGAAAGGCCTAGCTAGAGCTAGAATATAGCAACAATCTCTTGGGAAGATTGGAATTGTAAAAAGCACGTATTAAGCTACACGTGGCCAAAGAGTGTTAGAATCTCTTTATGTAATTCCAGCTATTAAAACTTTTAAATAGTGGAATTTTCCAAGCAAGGGTTCTTGGACGGTGACTACCACTAGGTGAACATCGACAACAAAACTTCTCTTTGTCCCCCTATGGTGGGTGCATGTTTTTAATTTACATTAAATTTCTTTTGCGCATGATTATAATTACGCACACAACTTGATTTAAATTTGATAATCTCAATTAATCCCCTTCTTGAGAAACCACATGGGCCAACAATTTTTATTAGAGTAGACCAAATACTTAATTGAAATCAAAATTCTCTTGATTTTGAAAAAGATTAAATAGCATCTCAACAAAAATTGCTCCTTCCCTTAGGACAATTTGCCAACCGTCCACCTTTATTCAATGGAACAAACTATGGATATTGGAAGGTAAGAATGGAGTTCTTCCTTCAATCCATGAATTGAAAAATATGGCATGTAACCATGAATGTTCCTTGTGAGCCTCAAAAGCTTGAAAATGGCCTTTTGATTGCAAATGAATTCAATGAGATAACTAGGGAAGATAAAAAGCAGCTCAAGACAAACTTCAAGGCCATAATACTCTTGTTATGTGCCTTAGGACCAAATGAGTTTAATAGGATCTCCACACATAAGACCGCCAAGTAAATTTGAGAAATACTAGAGGTAACACATGAAGGAACCACTAGACTTAGAGACTCTAGAATTAGCCAATTGATAGCCCAATACAAAATCTGGTGAGAATGCTAACCTTAGAACTATAAGCTCGAAAGAGCTTATAGTAATCCTTCTCACTTATGAAATGGAACCTCAAGATGTTGAGGAAGAACAACCTAAGAAGAAAAACATTGCTCTTAAGGCCATGATGAGTGCTGAAAGAAACTCTAGTGAAGAAAGCTCAGAAGAGATGAGTTTCATCACTAGACGTCTTAAAATAATTTATAGATAAAAGAAAAATTTAAGAAAAGGTCAATTTATTGCTAAAATGACAAATTTCATAAAAAACTGATGTTTATTTTGAGTGTGGGAAACTAGGACATAGAAGGAACAAATGTCCAAAGTTAGAAGAAAGAATCCCATCCACAAGCAATGATCCCAAAAAAAAGAAGAAGAAGGTCTTGATCTCAAATTGGGATGCAATGGAAGAAGAGTCTAGACACTCAAAAGAAAAAGAAATTGATGTTGGACTCATGGCTATTGAAGACAATGATGATAAGTCTACCACTTCTGAAGAGGTAAGTGACTTGGACTATGAAACTAAGCTTGGATTACTTTTAGAAAGGTCTATTCATAGTCTAAATAAATATAAAGAAAAACCACTCAAGATTTAAAGGCTAAAGGAAGAGCTTGTTGTCTTGAAGGAGGCTAAAGAAAATGGATGATTTTTAGGACTCCATGGATTACCTCTTGGAGAAAGAGGAAACACACAGATTTGAGAAGAAAAGGAAAGAAAAAATGAGGTTATGGACTTGGGTCCAAACCCTCCCCCTTAAGCTCTATTTACAAATGAATAAAACTATAATATTAAAATTATGCCCTTCAGCCTAGAAGAGTGAATAAGAGACAAGATACTTAAACTAAATCAATGTAATATTTATGAGATGGCTTCTTATTTAACATCATACCACTTCTGTTGGACATGTGGGTCTTCTCCTTGGTCATGTGGGCTTCAACCTATCTTCTAACACTCCCACTCAAGCTGGGGGTGAGAGAACATCATAAAAGCCTAGCTTGCTACGAACGGTGGATAGGATCTTGTGAGTGACTGACTTGTGAGGATGTCTGCAACTTGTCCTTGTTATGAGAAATGTCTGAGGATAATATGCTGGCTTGGAATTTTTCCCGTATAAAATGGTAGTCCACCTCAATTACTTCATATCTTCCAACACTCCTCCAAGCTGGCGATTTCTTTGTTCTTACCAATAGACCCAATGTGCGCAATATAATAGTGAGAGAAAAAAATCACTCCTAGCTGTATGACAAAACTCAATACACTGGTCAAAAAGTCATAGTTTGAAATACACTCTACTCAATTTCAAAGGTGGCAAAGTAGCCCAACTGGAAAGCACAACGAAGTGACTACTCACTTTCTAAGGGTAGCTAAAAATACACCTCTTGGCTGAAAAAAGATTTGACCGAATCTGGATGTTGAGCACGCTCCTATACCATTTAGGTACTGGGTCTAAAGACATTGTTCTAAAATGATTTTAACAAATAATAAGCTATAGTAATAAGCTCGTCCATCATAGTGTCCCAAGTATGAGTACGGACCGGCACCAACTCTCAAAGGGTATTAATGGATGTTAAAACATAAGTCAAAACCAACCTTAAAAGATTTTAAACAAAATATAGTGATAATATTCACTAAAGTGGGTAATGCATGTGATCCACAAGACGACGATAAAAGACCCACAGGTACCAATAAAAAGTCTCGAAGGACTTAAAACACCCATATAAATGAAAGAACCAACCATAGCAACTCTCCAAAAAGGTTTGGCTAAAGGGGTAAGGTATTGAGAATCAAATAAAGGACAACAAGAGAAAAGTTTCCAAATAAGGTGGTAATGGGAATCAAAGGAAGATAAGATGATGGGGCCACCATGTGCTTTATTCAAATCTCTATCATATGAGCCAATGCTGACAATAGTTAGCAATCAAGGAGTCCTTCTTCAATAATAATGTCTTAGTTAAAGAGACACAATAGTACCAGCGGATATGGGCCAATGCCCAAATAACACGCACCAAATAATGAAAGTCCTTAATAACGAGACATGAAATAATTTCCTACGAGTCCAACCTTGGATAAAGAAGTTGTGCACCAAATAATAATAAGCTGGAACCAAGTAATAAGCAACCAATAATCCAGCCGAAAACGAAGGATCTGTGTCAAACTGAGACAAGTGACCAAGTCAAACCAAGTCAAGTATCAAGCCAATATAGTTGAGTGCAAGAGGAATCGATAGAGTACTTGGGACACAGACCTGTATAACAGAGGTAGAGAGAAAGTCGATCGATTCAGGTTGTCTCAAGCCCGAGTTGAGCGGAGTCAAGATCGAGTCGAGTTTGAGTTGGCCCGAGTTAGCCCACTGAGTCAATCTAGTTAGGCTGAATCAGACTCAAATTAATAAGAGCTAAGCTTGAAAATAGATCAGTAATAACTCAGAATAATGGGTTGAGTCAAGTTGGATGCGGTGTTGGTCCTCAACCCGGCAGAGTGACTCATTACCATAAGAATAGAAACTTGGAAAATTAAATTCAGAAAGCAATCACTGAGTCAAGAGAAGAGTAAAGTTTGATAGCAGATGAGTCAAATGGATGAGAACTGGTCCTCATAACTCAATATAGCCGACAAGTAAAAAATAGTTGGACCAAATTAAGTAGTAGAAATCTTCCCAAATTAACAGTACTAAATTGTTATGGACTCAATAACACACTGAGTCACTCAGAGGAGGAGACAATGACTCACCAAGTCACCTAATTTTACTTTTATTACTTATGTTGCTTTTAATTTCGAATTTGATTGATTATGTAATAAAACTTGAAGGTAGGGGTATAGTTTAGATTTATAAACCTAACCCTAACCTATCTTGGCGTGAATGACCCTATTTAAAGGGTAAGGAATGAGAAATAAGGTAAGTTCGGATTTAGAGTAAAATAGAGTAATTAGGTTCTTGCTAGGTTCCCTATCCTAGGGTTCTTGGCATGAACTAGCCTTGGTGGTTTGCTGCATCCATTGGAGAGTCTTTGAGGAGATCTTGGAAGGAAAAAGGAAGAGGAATCAGCCATCTCTTTCAAGCTGCAATAGTTACCCATCTCTTTCACGAACCAGCAGTGAGGAAAGGAGGTTTTGCGTGAGCCTTAGCATCAAGAAAGGGGTTTTCGAGTTGCTGATTGAAGGAGGTCTTCAAGAGGTATTTTTATCTATCTTTTTCGAGTTTAGAAGAGCTATAGACTGCCTTCTTTACATACAACATTGGTAGTTGCATGAATTTCAGAAACTCTACTCATTGACGTGAGGTGTAAAGTGGGGTTTCATAATTGGATCCTTAAACAGTCTCTTGATTGAATTGGTACATCTATAATTGAGAAAAAGAAACTCCTTTTCAATTATAATGTGTGAGGGAAGTAAAAGAGAGTTTCTTTTCACAAAAACGTGTTAAGAAACCCTCTAACAGTGCTGGATCCTTATTTGACTCGCCGAGTTACTAGATCCATGGCTAGGGACCATAACATAAATCCAAGTTTAATAATTCGAGTTAGACTTGATCACCAAGCCAAAGATCAAAATCGAAAATGAAAGCAACAATGAAGTTGGCGATGAACCAGGAAGATCAAAGTAAAAAATAAGAGCAATCAGCCAACAACTTAGAAGAAGTAAGGATCTTCCAAAAAAATCACTGAGTTCACTGAGATCAATTAACGATGATACCCCATGGTCAAGACCTAGGAAGAGATTCAAATTAATGCAATAGATACAAAGATTGTGGCTCCAACAAGATCAATTATACCAAGAAGACAATAATGTTTCAGAAAAGGATTGAGTTGCTATGACTGGCAAGATGACAACAAGATAATGTCTGGTGCATGACTTGTTGGATGAAGAAGAAACTAGTTGAAATCAGCAACTATTTGTTTGAGATATCCAACAACACAGTGATAGAGCGTAATCCCATCAATTCAGTAGCTGGCAAGATAGTTACGGCTTGCCAGTGGAGAACAACAACTTTTGGGATGATAGCAACCGAGACGTTAGGTAAGCCGAAAAATCAGCAACATTGACAACAACTTCCACTATTGATAGTAGATTAACAAAGAATGCTAGGAAATCTTCCATTGGTAGAAATAATCCAATATTCTATTAAGTAGTGTAATCTCATTGACAAGACATTGATTGTTATGATACGATGAACCGTGCTGGTTTTTCAGCCAGAAACAAAACTGAAGACCCCCCTCCCCAACTAGCAATGTTTTAGCTATAACAGAGTAGTTATAGAGGATACGATAAGCAACTAACTCAAAAAAACGAAAAAACTTTCCAGAGATAAGTGAAATACCAACGTGAGTCCAGGAAGGTGACCGTCAAAACCAAATAGTAGAATCACTAGTATAGGAAACAAGTAGAAGAAACCATCAACCGTGCTTTCATTTTTGTTACTATACCGTCCTTGTACATTGAACCCGGCATGGCCGAAGTGATATGTGTAGGAGAGTGCAAAAGGTGCACTCCATTTGATTTCAGCATTAAGTGCCGAGACAAAAATCTGAAGGCCAGAAGCTTCCTGGTCGAGAGCGGAGATAAGACTCTGTGTTGCTGCACTTGATTTTATGTCTAGAGAAGAAGAGATAGATGATACTAGAGGTTCTACTTATCAAGTCTTGATGAAAAACCAACAACGCCATGACAACAATATACCAGGGGATGTAGCAGCAATATACCAGAAAACCAATGACCAACCAAAGATAACGGAATCAAAAGATTAAAATGAGAAGAAAAACTACAAGTAGTTTATCTACATAAAATATTGCAGAAGCAAAGAACCAAGCAGTAACAAGTTTGGAATTCTAAAAAACCATAGCTACAAGTCTTGGAAATCAATGTTCTGATACCATGTTGATTTTTAGGATTCCATGGATTACCTCACGGAGAAAGAGGAAGTACCTACATTGGAGAAGAAAAGAGAGAATGAATGAGGTTATGGACTTATGTCCAAACCCTCCCCTTGAAGCTCTATTTATAGATGAATGAAAGTAGAGAACAAAAACTTAAACTAATTACGTCAATATCATCTTTATGAGATGACTTTTTATTTACCATCATTCCACCTCTCTCGGATGTGTGTGCCTTCTCCTTGGTCATGTGGGCTTAAGTTCATCTTCTAAAAAAAACTATCTAGCAAATGCCTCAAGTCAAAGTGGATTGATAGTTAAGCTATCTTGTGATAGACTTGTATTTGAGAAGAAGAGCTTGGATTTAGAACAATAAGTGAAACTTCTATCTCTAAAATCCACACCCAAGAGGAATGTTGGGAAGAACAAACCAAAGAAAAACAAGGTCTCTCCCTTTCCTCACATTAGATGCCACTATTGCAATGAGATGGGTCAGTATGCCCACATTTTCAAAGTTAAGAATGAAATGAGCATCAAATAAACATGGGTACACAAATCAACCAAAAAGATTGTAGTATCCCAAAAGAACTTGGGCAAACAAGTTTGCAAACCCAAGTCATCGAGAACCTCAATTGTCATCCCAAAGGGATCCAACATAAAATGGATCTCTTAGGGTTAATTTTTTCGTGGTGTAAGTATATCTTTGAGGCAAGGCACCAAAAATGTTTGGATTTTGGATAGCGGTTGCTCGAGGCATATGGCCAGTGACAAGAAGAAATTCATTGAACTCAATCCAAAAGATGGAGGTCATGTTACTTTTGGAGACAATAGCAAAGGTACCATAAAAGGAATTAGTCAAATATGTACCCTAACCTCTTTTATATCCAATGTATATTATATAGAAAGGTTGATGCATGCCTTACTTAGAATTAGTCAATTTCGTGATAACGGAAACAAAGTTTCATTTGAAAAGGACAAATGCTTAGTAAAGAAAGAGATTGTTGAACTAGTTCTAGAGGGACATAGAAATAAGAATCTCTATATAACAAACATAATCAATTTATCTTCAACTAGTGAAATCTGTTTGGGTGCAAAAATTGATGAATCTTGGTTATGGCATAAGAGACTAGGACATATGGGAATAGATTCCATAAACAAAATAGAGAAAAGAACCTAATGACAGGACTACTGAATAATTTTTTTTTTCCAGAGAGAGACCTTGTGATGTTTGCCAACTTGGAAAGCAACACAAAATTTCTTTGATATCTAAGAATGTAGTTTAAACCTCTCATTCTCTTCAACTATTCCACATGGAATTAGTTGAACCTACCCTAACCTTAAGCTTAAATGAGAAGCGCTTCACCTTAGTCGTGGTAGACGACCATTCAAGGTTAACATGATTTGATTTCTTAGCTCAAAATGATGATGCGTTTCCAGCCTTCACTCAGCTACGTGACAAGGTTAAAAAAGAGCAAGGTTATAGCATTGTGAAAAATAAGAGTGACCATGGAGGAGAATTTGAAAATTCACAATTTAAGAAATATTATACATCATGGTATAGACCATACATTTTCATCTCCTCAAACTCCTCTACAAAATGGTGTTGTTGAGAGAAGAAACCAAACTTTAATTGGAATGGCTAGAGCTATGTTTCATGCATACAACATACCTCATTGGTTTTAGGCCAAAGCTGTAAACACCACATGTTATATCATTAACCAAGTTAGCATAAGGCCATTTCAACTAAACTCCATATGAGTTACTTTAGAACCTTTGAATGCGAAGTATCCATTTTGAAAGAACTAAAGAAAAAACTAGGGAAATTTGACTCTAGAGCTTATATAGAAATTTTCTAGGGTTATTGTACTCATAGAAAAGCATATAAGTTTATAAAAAAACATCTATGAGAGTAGAGGAGCCGGTTCAAGTTGAGTTTGACGAATCCGATTTGCCAAATCCAACCCTAACTTCAATTTCCATTGATGAAGATGGAAACCCCTTTGTTTCATCCCTGGGATCTCAACATCAAGACCAAAATCTTGAAGAGAACCCAAGTGACCCAAATAACCAAGAAGAACCACCTATGGAGCCAAGGAACTACAAGTTCACGGCTAGTCATCCTCTAGAACAAACCATTGGTGACCCTCAAGGTAAAATTACAACTAGAAGAGTAAATCATGAAACTATGGCAAATAGTGCATTCATTTCTCAAATAGAGCCCAAAAGTTTTGTTGAGGCCAAAAAATATGATTTTTTTATTATGGCAATGCAAGAAGAATTGAATTTATTTGAAATAAACAAAGTTTGGACTCTTGTACCTGGACTAAAAAATAAAAAAAGTCATAGGAACTAAGTGGGTCTTTATAAACAAAACCAATGAAGAAATCCAGTAGTGAGAAACAAAACTAGGTTAATTGCCAAAAGATATAATCAAGAAGAAGGTATTGATTTCAAAGAAACCTACACACCTATTGAAAGACTAGAGGCAATACGAATCCTCTTAGCCTATGTTTGTCACATGAAATTCAAATTGTACCAAATGGATGTAAATAGTGAATTTAAGTGGGTCCATTCAAGAAGAAGTATATGTTGAACAAACCGAAGGATTTGATGATTTGAGCAAGCTTGATCATGTATAAAAATTACACAAAGCTTTATATGGTTTAAGTTAATTCTTAGAAAAGAATGACTATAAGTGACGAAGCATAGATAAAACACTATTTACTAAGAACCATGATCAAGATTTGATTATCATTCAAATTTACGTAGATGATATCATATTTGGTTATGCTAACCCCTCTCCATGTCAAAAATTTGCTAGTGTAATGAATAATGAGTTTGAAATGAGTTTAATCGGTGAACTCACATTTTTTCTTAGAGTTCAAGTTACACAAACCAAAAATGGGACATTTATAAATCAGTCCAAATGAACTAAGGGATTGCATAAGAGATTTAATCGAAAGCCTTTAAGTTAATTTGCACACCGACGAGTTCATTCTTGAAAATTGACTTAGACAACTTTGGTAGGGCCATAGATAAAAAATTCTATAGAAGCATGATAGGATCCCTATCATACCTTTCAGCAAGTTGACTGGGTATAATGTTCTTGGTATGCCTATGTGCTAGATTTCAATCCAATCCTAGAGAATATCACTTAGTGGTAGTGAAAAGAATTTTTCTTTATCTACTTGGGACACCCAACTTGAGTCTTTGGTACTCAAACTCTCCTGTCATTGATCTAGTCGATTACTCGGATGCTGACTTTACCGATTGCAAAATTGATAGAAAAAGTACAAATGGTAGTTGCCAATTACTTGGAAATATGCTTGTCTCTTGGTTTTCCAAGAAACAACATTCGGTTGTACTATCCACTACCAAAGCTAAATACATAGCATGTGGAAGTTGTTGTGCTCAACTTGTTTGGATGAAATAACAACTATATGACTATAACTTAGAGCAAAAAGAAATTTTAATCAATTGTGACAACATGAGCACCATAAGTCTAAGTAAGAACCTGGTTAACCACTCTTGATCAAAACACATTGAAATTAGACAACACTTTATTAGAGAGCTGGTTCAAACCAATGTTATTAAGATTGAATTTCTCCCCACCATAAATCAATTAATGAACATCTTTACAAGCCATTAGGATTTGACTGTTTGTTTGAGATTCAAGGAGAACTAGGCATGAGGAACCCACCTTGATTCACTAAGGCTGAAAATTTTGAGCTTAATGAGCATGTCCCATCATTGTAGACCCAAAAGAGTGAAGTGTAAATCAAAAGATAACATTTTTGTCACTCTACATAGGTGATTGATTGATCAATGCCTATTGATTCTTCGATTAATCAAAATTAATTGATTGACTATTCACAGTGCGAACAGAGAATAAGAAGAGGCAAAATCAATTTTTTAAGGTGATTCCCCTTTCCAACCCTTTGTTTTCGATAAATCTACTCATAACAAAACATTCAACCATGGCTAGAATGAAATTCATGGCCAAGAAGAAGACACTGATGAAGGAGTATTTCTAGACTAGGCAGTATAGAAGTAAGTATTTTTTTTTCATCCCAAAATCAATTACAGAGCCAACGAAGGTCGATGTCTCCTTTTATGAGAAGGAGTTTGAGGGATTTTATGACCTCCTTGGACATTATAGAGGTTTATTTTAGAGAGAGGAGCATGTGTATCCTCTGCTCGAAAAGGTCTTTTATAATAATCTAGAGGTTGAAGAGATTGGGCCACACAAGCTGAAGCTCACCTTGTACATCATGAAGATGACCATCATCATTCACTCCACAAACTTGAATGATCTGCTTGGGACTTCCTTAATGGCATGACCTGCAACGTGAAGTAAAGTTGGCCAACCATGCCACAGAATATACAGGATGCCATACTTTCGGTCTTTGGATAGACGACCGAAAGTTCATATGATGTGAAGATTAAGGACCTCACTATAGCACATTAGGTAATTATGGAGATAGTGACCTATGTCCACAATTTGAGGAAGGGCACCTACTCTTGGTTCACTACGACAAACATATTCCGGATGATGGCCATATTCAAGAAGATTCAGATAGACTTCGACTACTTCATGGTGAGCTGAATGGCAGATATTGCCACAAGAACTCAAGCGGATGGGTTGCCATTCACTCAAGAGATCAAGACCATTCTGATTCGATGCAGAGTCGACCTCTTGGAAGAGGTATCTATGGACATCATGAAGAAAATGTCCATAGGAGAGACAAAAGTGGGCAAATTCGGATTTGCAAGTGGTGAGAAGAGTGGATCCAGAAAGACAAGATCCACAAGGAGTCAGGCCCACGACCAACAACTTTAGAAGATGTACTCATTCTTGAGCCTCCCACGGAGCAATTTGAATTGTGAAGAGGTGATGCACCGGAGAGGGAAGCTCATCCTCCACCAACTGCCTCATAGTGCTCAAGGGAGCTGCAGATGATGTTTTTGTGACTTAGGTAGCAATCCTTGCTACCCAAGATTAGTAGAAGGCTGGGCAACTTGCACTTTAGCATACACAATAGAGGATTGAGAAACTTCAAAAAACCATCCTCAATTGCCTCCTGCCTACAGCCTAGTCATCTTAGTTGTTGATTTTAGGTTGACTCCCACATCATTTTTTATGATAACAAAACTTAATTGAACTAACAAATTGAAAATCCAAGTATTTCAGAAACTTTACCTTCAAGAGTAAATGCATCTCAAGGTCTAAAGCTTCAAGCCAAAACTCAAGGCTCAAGCACATTTGAAGAAAATCTCTTGAAGAAGCATCCACATGGAAGAAGACAACAAGAAAACTAGAGTTCAAGTGTAATAGACAAATGTCTAAATTCAGTCACGTTTGTAAGAGAGCATTCTAAACTCCATTTCCTTAAGCACATATGTGAAATCAGAGCTTTACGTCATAACTTGCATTTAGACATGTTTAGGATCATCATAAACATTATGTAGAACATGCTAGAGGACTTAGAGAAGAACATTCCCATGCTTTAAATTTTTTTTGAACTAGCATTGGAATGATTGATCATCCAGAATTGTGCAGTCTATAAATATAAAGCATTATTGATCGAACATAGTCCATTGATCGATCATCCCACTAGATTGATCGATCATCTCTGACTAGGCAAATAAATTTCCCATAGAATGATTGATCATCTCACCTAGTTGATCGATCAATGGGAACTTTTCTAGTAAGGGACTTCAAGCATGATCTACCATAGGAAAATACACTAATCG
The DNA here is from genome assembly GCF_029961685.1 of Aristolochia californica. NCBI lineage: Eukaryota > Viridiplantae > Streptophyta > Magnoliopsida > Piperales > Aristolochiaceae > Aristolochia > Aristolochia californica. Next base: position 25,248,331 of record NW_027182290.1, on the reverse strand, counting down.
ATCATACTTGTATTGCACAGCTAGTGGGAATCTCGATTGATCAATCAACCACTGGCAATGATTGATCAACTTAAACTTTCTAGAAAAATGGTAACATATTCATCAATCAGTCCATAGATTAATAAGTCATTGACTGCCATAAAAGTAGTTTTTGTGATCGATTGATCGATCAATCACTTTAAAGTGATCGATCAATCAAAGTACTAATTTTTGCAAACGGGCAAATAGTGACTAGTTTGAGTTGGGAAAACTATAAATACCTCACCAAATCATGAGTAAAGAAGTGAATGAGCATGAATTGTCATATCTTCAAGCCACTATTTATCTTGAAATTTTCTATCAAAAGTGATTGATAGAGAAAGAGAGAACCACACACTTTGAAATCCGTACTTTCTTTCAATCATCCCTGCATTCATAATAGTCCAAGCTCCTTGATCATTTCACAACATGCTACAAATGAGGAGGCAACTTGAATCTCTCAAGGAGAAGCATCTCTCCAAGTAAGGGTGTAACTTTTTCCCATTGTTTTTATGCATTTGTGAAAGGTTCATCTAGAACCCGTTAATCTATATAGAAAGGCTTAGCTAGAGTTATAGCAACAATCACTTGGGAAGATTGAATTTGTATAAATCGTGTATTGAGCTACACGTGGCCAAAATGAGCCAAAATCTCTTTTGTATTTTTCCAGATATTAGAGAAAATAGTGGAGTTTTCTAAAGCAAGGGTTCTTAGGCAGTGACTACCACTAGGTTCTTGGGCGGTGACTACCACTAGGGGAACATCAAAAACAAAAAATCTATTCATCCTTGTGGAGTGTGCATGTTATAGTTTACTTTGAATTAATTTTATGTATGAACTTTTAATCAGACACAAATCCATTTTAACTAGAATACCTCAATTCACCCCCTCTTGAGAAGCCACTAGGGCCTACAATTGGTATCATAGTAGGCCAAGAACTTAATTGAACTCCAAATCCCCTTGATTTTGAAAAAGATAAATGACATCTCAAGACAAATTGCTCCTTCCCAAAGGACAATATGCCAACCGTCCACCTTAGTTCAATGGAAAAAATTATAGATATTAGAAGGTTTGAATGGAGTTCTTCCTTGAATTCATAAATTTTGAATATATGGCATGTAACCAAGAATGACCCTTTTGAGCCTCAAAAGCTTGAAAATAGCCTCCGGTTGCAAAATAATTTAGTGACCTGACTAGGGAAGACAAGGAGTAGATCAAAACAAACTCCAAGGCCATAAACATCTTATTATGTGCCTTAGGATCAAACGAGTACAATAGGGTCTCCACATGTAAGACCGCCAAAGAAATTCGGGAAAAAACTTGAGATAACACATGGAGGAACCACTAGAGTTAAAGACTATAGAATTAGTTTATTGATAGACCAATAAGAGTAGTTCAAAATGAAACTGGGTGAGTCAATTTTTGAATTGAACTCAAGGTTCACTCATATAAATGAGTTGAATATCTTAGGAGAAAAGATTTTCTTGCATATACAAAATGATAAGCTTCTCAAGGCTCTTCTAAGGTCATGGGACATGAAGAAGACAACCATTCGTGAGAATGGTAGCTTTAGAACTAGAAGCTCAGAAGAGCTACTAGGAATCCTTCTCACATATGAGATGGATCCAAAAGATGTACAGGAAGAACAACCTAAGTAGAAGAACATTGCTCTTAAAGCCAAAACTTGTGCTAAAAGTAACTCTATTGAATAAAACTTAGATGAAGTGCGTTATATCACCAGACATCTTCAAATAATCTATAGGAAGAAGAAGAACTTCATAAAAAGGCCAATTTTGAACTTAAAATGAAAAATTTAATAAGAAAACTGATGTTTGTTTTGAGTGTGGTAAACCAAAACATAGAAGGAAAAAATGACCTAAGTTAGAAGAAAGAACCCCATCATCCTCTAGAAAATATCCCAAGAAAAAAATGAAGAAAGTATTTATCTCAGCTTGGGATGCAATGGAAGAAGAGTCATGCCACTTGGAAGAAGAATAAAGCAATGTTGGACTCATGGGTTTTGAAGACATTGATAATAAGCTTACAACTTTCGAAGAGGTAAATGACTCAGACTATGAACATGAACTTGAATTACTTTTGGAAAAAATCCATTCATAGTCTAAATAAATAAAAATAAAAATGCAATGCTCAATTACACAAGATTACAAAGCTATAGGAAGAACTAATTGTCTTGAAGGATGCAAATGAAAGCCACAAAACAAATGCCTCAAGATAAAGTGGATTGATAGACAAACTATCTTGCAATATACGGGCATATTACGGTACCTCAACCTCTTTCACTTTAGTAAAATTGGTACCTCAACCTCTTTCACTTCAATAAAATTGGTACCTCAACCTCTTTCATATTACGTAGAAGGGTTGATGCAAGATTTACTTAGACTTAGTCAATTTTGTGATAAAGTAAACAAAGGTTCATTTGAGAAGGACAAATGCTTAGTAAAGAATGAAAATGATGAACTAGTTCTAGAGGGACAAACAAATAGGAATCTCTATTTAGCTAACATAGTCAATATACCCTCAACTAGTGCCATCTATTTGGGTGCAAAAATTAATGAATCTTGGTTATGGCATAAGAGACTAGGACATATAGGAATAGATTCCTTGAACAAACTAGTGAAAAAGAATCTACTATGAGGACTACCTAATAAAAATATTTTTAGATCGAAACCTATTAATGCTTGCCAAGTTGGAAATAGTTAGAAGATATGAATATGTTGGAGTGTCATTGATGTAATTTTAGTGCCATTAATGTAATTAGTTTGTGTTTTATGTCTCTTTTTTGTGTGAAGGGTATAATTATAATATTTGTACATTTAACATCTACACATAGAGCTTAAGGGGGAGGGTCTGGACCGAGTCCATAACTTTATTCTTTCTCCTCTTTTCTCCCCAACTTGTGCACTCTTCTCTCTTCTTCTTCTTTCTCTTCTTTACCCAAGATTTAATCTATGCAGTCCTGAAAATGAACATGGCATTAGATCAATGATTGATTTTCAGGACTCATAGCAATGATTGATTTTCAAGACTCATAGCTATGATTTTTTAGAATTCCAAAGTTACTATTACTTGGTGGATGATCGATTTGTTGATGGTTGGGTTTCTTGTTTAAGGCGAGAACCCATGTCAGTATGACAAGGTAGGGACTTGATTACCATGTCTGTAAGTAGCATATCTTCATCAGTTTGATCCAGACGATAATCATTTTCTTCTAAGAAGAACAACATCAACTAGATTTTTTTTGCAATGATCCAGACATTGGCTTTGAAAAGCCATGCTTTGTAAAACAAGAACAACAAACTCATGCGATCTTCTCAGGTTGTGAATCCCCCTTTTGCTAAGTAGTAATTTGAAGTTTTTCTTATGATCACATGTCTGGCTATACTCCAAGACTTATCTCCCTCTCATTTCTATTAAAAACTTGGAAGATATAGTAATGCTCTTCCTCTGGGATTGAATTTTTTCCTTACGTTCTAGAGTAGTTGAATTCGGATTCAATGCACAACTCCTTCTTCCTTCTCGTTGGTGATCACTATTTTCTCTAACTTACTATTGGTTTCAATGTCTTTCTGTTTTCTTTGGATAAGACTTCATTCGGTATCACTCTCTCTTGCATCTGGATCTCCATTTTTTCCCTCTACTCTCTACTATATCATGTCCTGAACAATGAGAAGGAAACAACAAAATGAGACAGAACGAAAGCAAGGTCTCTACTGTGTCTCTTGCTCTTCTTTGTCTCCAAAAAATAGAATGAGACAGGGGATCTTGATCAGAAGCAGCAAGAGGAGTTTTTCTTTTCAAAAAATTCCAGGTGATCCAGCCCATGATTTGTTTGGCTCCAAAAGTTATGATCATCTTTCTAACTTTTGCTTCATCATGGTTCCACATTACTGATTGATCTCTTTGGACATTGCTGATCGATTTCTTTGGACATTTCTCCATGGACGTTGCTGATTAATTTGCTGGCATATCATGATTCTTGGAATGTTCCCTCCAAGAAAGTCAAGATTATTGGCCCGTAACTTGCTCTGTCTAGTGACATGTTATACTTCATCCAGCACGGTATCTCTCTGTCTGCTTTCATCCAACCTCGTATTGCTCTGTCTGCTCTCATCTAGTCTCGTATTGCTGTCATCTTGCTCCCTACAGGCATAGTTACCATAATCTTTGCTTCTTCTCTAATGCTTCTTCAAGCGTATCTACCCTCTTCTAGCCTAGCCATCGGATTCATTTCGAGTTTGTCTTGGAAAAGTTATAAGTACCATTGGAAGACACCTCAAGTGGCTTTAAGGTAAATACCTTACCTACTTCAAGGAGGTGGCGCAAAGTGTAATTTAATGAACTTCTCATAAGGATGGTACAAGGGTGTAATTAAAGAAGATGGTGTATGTCTACTTATGTCTTTTCCTTTTGAAAGGTTGTAACCCTAAGGGCATTGTAGTCATTGTAACCTTCCTTCATTAAAAATAAATAGAGGCTCCAGGAAAGGGGTTAATAATTAAGTATCCCCTCTTCTCTCAAATTAGTCCCTATCCTTTCTCTCTTGTCCCAAGCTCTCTCTCTCTCTCTCTCTCTCTCTCTCTCTCTCTCTCTCTCTCTCCATCTCTCTCTAGCTGTCTCTCTTGTTCTCTTTTCTTCTCTGCTCCTCTCCTTTCTTCTCCTCTTCTTCTTTCTCTCCTCTCTCACCACCTTGGTTTAAGACTTTGTCATGGGATCCGAAATCCAACATGGTATCAGAGTAGTGATTTTAGGATCCTAACATTGAGATGGTGATTAAGATTATCAAGCTTCATGTGGAGTATTTTTGAAGAAGCAAGCATTAGGCTACACCAAGACAAGTTCTTCATCCTTGTTATTTTTTCTCTTCAATGTCATTGATACTGAGGCTTTGATCTCATAAATCTGAGCAAGGGAATATGATTCTGGTTTAATTTGGATAGAAAGCTTTAAAGTTGTTTCTTTTGCTTTGGTGGTAACTCTTTCATGACACATTTATATTTAGTTTGCAAATTTTGGTCCAATTAATCAAGCTTGGTTATGCTGCTGCTCTTATGCATAAAAGTTGATTTGGTTCCTTGGAAAATAAGTGTGAACAAGCTTTTATGATTTACATACTCGAAGATCATTGATTTGGTGTGTTTTTTGAGTTGTTGATTTGGTAATATGTTGCTCATCCATGAAAGACTAGTTGTTGATTTGGTGACAAGCTATCAAGGCCTTTTTTTGTGGAAGAAGATCTTGAATCAAGAAATAATTTAAACCTCCCATGATCGAATTATTTCCTGGATCATGTTGCCAAAATCTCTCAAAGAGAATGGAAAGTTAAAGGTGGCATGCAAGTTGGAGTGTTCAACATAGAAGAAAAGTTTCCTTCTTAAAATAAAATTGATTTGGAGTTAATTTTGTTTAGAAGATTGAGTATCTTTCTGCATGGTATGATAATACGTGGATTACCCAAACCTTCCACCTTTGAATGCTTGCATAAGTCAAGATGGAGGCTCAATTCAACTTACCTTATGTATCTCCCATTTGATATCTGAAATAAGTATTCCTTCCATACTTGGCTAAGGTTTAGTGCATGAGGAGTTAAGACTTTACATGCTTAGGAAGATATGAGATCCACCTTTCCAGATAAAAGCCAGAATGATTATTTCTAGATAAGGCTTCTTTCTATTTGATTAATGATTATTAACTGAAGTCAAGCTCAGGTTGGTTCCTCTTTCCCTTCTCAGTTGAGTCAGTTGCTTTGAGTGGTTGTTTTGGTTTGAGTTAGTAAAATAGGCATTGAATATTCATTAATGATGGGTGAAGATTATGTTAATAGTGACTCACTTTAGATTACCAAAATACCCTTGAGAGGGTTATCAAATTATTTGAGTTGGGCTCAGTCGGTTAAGAGATTTATTGTCACTAGAGATCTCTTAGGACATTTGTCTAAACCATCTCCTCCCAAAGATGAGGATGACAATTCCTATATCAAATGGCTCAAGAATGACATTCTTGTCATTAGTTGGCTTATTAACAACATGAAGGAATATGTGGAAAATAATTTTGTCCACCTCGAGACCACAAAGAAGATATGGGACACTCGCTCCAAGTTGTACTCTAGCACTAAGAATTTATAGAAATTATATGATGTGTTTCATAACATGTTTACTAAAAAACAAGGAGAGAACCTGCATGAGTTCTTGGCTATATTTAGAGGGCTGATTCAGGAATTGAAACTTGCTCAGCCATATTCAACCGAGGTTCAAGAGAAGAAAAGGGAGGCCCTAGAAGCTGCTATCTGCTTGTCCAATATCAAGCCATATCTTGAAGTGGCGAAAATCCAACTCCTTAGCTCCTCCACACTTCTAACATTTGATGACATCAATGAAATATTACTTCGGATATAAGATCCTTCCTCCACCTCTCATACTAAAGTATCATTTGTTATGTACTCAAGAAATAGGGGTACATCTTCTACCACCCGAGGGTACGATAGAAATTATAGAGGAGGCCAGGCAAGAGGTGATAGAAGTGGATATAGTCCTCCTAGGTCTAACAATAGGGTCTGCACTAACTGTGGTGGACTGAACCATCCGGTGGATACCTGTTGGAAGCTTCATGGTAAACTAGACTGGGTCACTGCCAACCAAGCTTTGGTTCAAAAAGAGAAGAATACTGCTCAATCTGAGCCACAATAAGGAACGAAGACTATCACCAATGGTGGTTATGACCTCTTACAAAGGATGAAAACCTAGATGGTATCTCCTCCATCTTCTCTAGCACCTTCAACTACTGTTGTTGCCACCACTACTTTAGGTACAATTTCAGCCACTTCCTTCTCTTCATCCTGGATCATCAACTCAAAGGCCTCTAAGAATCTTATAGGTAGTAAGAGTCTGTTACATTCCATATCTCCATGTCTACCAAAAAAGTTAGTTACCATTCCTGACAGATCCCAAACCAAAGTTCTTGGGAAGGGATCCTCCCTTGTTACACCATCTATTTTGCTTACTAATGTATTATTTGCCCCTAGATTTCCCTTATATTTGTTATATGTTATCCAGTTAACCAAACATTTTATTTGCTTCATCACCTTCTCACCTTCTTCTTATGTCTTCCAGGATCTCACAATGAAGCAGGTGATTGGTGGCGACCATTAACAGGGGTCTTTATTACATGAACCTGCCTCCAATCACTATGATTGCCACTTCTCAAATAGAGGCAAGGTTATGGCACACTGGTTTGGTCATCCATATGTAGCATCGCTTCAACACTTATTTTTATCGTTAAAAACTTCACCAAATTTCAATTGTGAAGTCTGTCAGTTGAGCAAACACTAGAGGACATCATATTCTCCTTGAACCAAACTTAAAGGTGTTGATCATTTTTATTAATTCATTCATATGTATGGGCCCTTAAGTGTCTCAGGGGACCCTTAAGTGTCTCAAACATATCTCAAGTTAAGTATTTTGTCACCGTTGTTGATGACTTTACTTGAGTCACATGGCAATTTCTGTTTAAAGAATAGTCTATTTTTGTCATATTTAAATCCTTTCATGCTATTGTTGGAAGATGGGCTCAAGCCCACAAGCTCAAGGCAAGAAACTCACACATCAAAGGAGTTGCACATGTGTGAAATATGATACTTCACTTCAAGATGGCATAGAGGTGTAAATATGTGTTGTTTTTATGTCTTTTATTTCATCAAGTTGTAGCCCTAAGGGCAATGTAAAGGCTATAAATAAAGGCATTGGCTAAGAGGTAGAGCATTGAAGCACTCTCCTCTCTTTCCACAAATTCGTCCAGCCCTCACCTTCACTTTGACGCAAGCCTCTTCTCCCTTAATCCAAACTCTCTCCTTCCACATCCTTCTTCTTCTCCTCTCCATCTCTCTTCTTCTTCTTCTTCCTCGTTGATCTAAAGTTCCTTTCACGAGATCCTAAATTTTACAGCTATGATGTCCACTCGGTTTGGAAAACAAATACAAGTGTTTGGATCAGATACTGACAAAGAGTACCTATCCAGTGAATTTCAATCCTTTTGTAATGATAATCGCATTATTCATCTAATATCCTATGCCTACACCGCTCAACAAAATGGTGTAGATGAAAGAAAAAACCGACATCTCCTTGAAGTAGCCTATGGCCTACTCTACTCTATGAAGGTGCCCTAATTTTACTAACCTCAAGCCATTCTTACAACTTGGTACCTTATTAATAGGCTACCTTCTTCAGTCTTTAGCCATAAATCCCCATATTCTTTATTATTTCTGAATGAAGACTCTTTCTCTCTTCGTTTGAAATTTTTTGGTTGCACATGTTTTGTTCATATCACATCCTCTCCAATGAGTAAACTTCAGCTGAAATCACTAAAGTGTATCTTTTTGGGTACTCTTGTACCAAAAAAGGCTATGTCTAATATAATCCCTCTCTTTGGAAGTTAATTATCTCTAGGGATGTTACCTTTTTTGAAGACACATCTTTTTATTCCTCAAAAGATGCACTCCTAGGTTTTGCATTAGTTTAGCCAGCTCTGAAGCCCGTTGTGCCACTTGATGCGGTTCTACTTCATCCCCTTGAAGGATCGACCAACACCACACTTGTGGAGTTTATGTTGAATTTGGGACCCCATGATTGAAACCTCGAGCAAGATGAGAGAGAGAGAAGAAAAAGAGCAAAGAGAGAGAGAAATTGGGGTAGAGAAGAGAGCAGATAAAAGAGAGAAAAAAAGTTTAGGCTAGAGAGAGATTCTTCACGAGTTGAGAAGTGGAGAACTTGATTGAAACCTTCAACTAAGACCCCTATTTATACTATTTTCATTACATATTTAGAGATAAGACATGATCCCTAATATCCCTAATTACATCAATCATGATTATTCAAATCAGTATAAATCAAGGGAAGATAAATCGATTACATTAATCAAGGAAAATTGCCAAATCTTCCAACTCATGTGATAAGAATGCCAGCTCGTATGATAACTCATCATGCCACCTCACGTGATCAAGGTGGACAAGGTCTTAAGAGTGACTGGTTTGGTGAGAATGTCTACAACTTACCCTTGTGAGGAGATTTATTTGAGAGATAATATGCTGGCTTTGATTTTCTCTCATATGAAATGGCAGTCTACTTCAATGTGCTTTGTTCTCTCATGGAAGACCGGATTTGAGGTGATATGTATTGCCGCCTGACTATCGCAATGTAGATCCATAAGGGCTTCTTTCTAGAATCCCAAGTCAGTGAGAAGGGATCTAATCCATAGAAGCTCACTAAATGTGTGTGTCATGGCCCTGTATTATGCTTCTGTACTAGACCTTGCAACTACATTCTGCTTCTTTTTTCTCCATGTTACCAAGTTCTCTCCAACCATTGTACAATATCTTGAAGTAGATCTTTTGTCATCCGGGGATCTGGCCTAGTCTACATCGGAGAACCCTTCTATGTTGAAGTGACCTTGGTTCTTATAGATAAGCCCTCTTCCTGGAGCTCCTTTCAAATATTTCAATATTCTTTCTAATGCTTGATAGTGAGTAAGTTGTGATTTGTGCATGTACTGCATATGATATAGTTGGCCTTGTTACTGTTGGATTTAGGATCCCTTTTCCATAATTCCGAGCAAGAGAAAGAAGAAAAAAAAAGGGAAAAGGGAAGAAAAGCTCTCGGGTAGAGCGAAGAAAAAATAAAAGAGCAAAGGGAGAGAGAGAGAGAGAGTAACTCAAGAATGAGATGTGCAACTTGATTAAATCCGAATTACAACAACTCTATTTATAGTAGAGGAGGATGTAGAGTCCTTATACAATTAGTCTTTCAATCCTAATTACATTCCAACTCTAACTCTCTAAGATAAGTCTATTCAAACCAAACTACTAGAAGCCTAATATGAGTTGAACTAGGACTCTTACTTTATTCACATGAATATGAGGGAGAAGGCCAGCTCGTAGCCTTATCCTTGTGGGTCTCTCTTGATCTTCCAGCTCATCTTAATAAGGTTGACAATTCGCGAGATATTTGTAGGTCCCACTTGATCTTCAAGTCTTCTAACTCAATTCAACTTGTGCATCTTAATTCCTTGACTCGTGCTTGCTTGGGTGAGGACTCTTCTTGGTGTCCCACGTCCTCATGGTGGGTCCCACCAGTTCGAACACCATGGTGGGTCCCACATTGTAACACTCCCCCTCAAGCTGGGGGTGAGAAGACATCATAAATGCCCAACTTGCTGCATATGGTAGACATTATCTTGTGAGTGACCGGCTTGGTGAGAATGTCTGCAATTTGATTTTGTGATGATATATGCTTCAGAGATAAGAAACCAGCTTGGAACTTTTCTCGTATAAAATGGCAATCTACCTCAATATGCTTTGTCCTTTCATGGAAGACTGGATTCGATGTAATGTGTATTGCTGCTTGATTGTCACGGTATAGATCTATTGGAGATTCTTTGCAGAATCCCAATTCAGTGAGAAGAGATCTTATCCATATGAGTTCACTAACAGTGTGTGCCATGGCTCTGTATTTTGCTTCTGCACTAGACCATGCTACTACATTTTGCTTTTTGCTTTTCCATGTAACCAGATTCCCTCCAACTACGTGCAAAATCCCGAAGTAGATTTTCTATCATCTAGGGATCCGGCCCAGTTCGCATATGAGAATCCTTCGATGTTGAAGTGACCATGGTTTTTATAGAGAAACCCCCTTCCAAGAGCTCCTTTCAGATTTTGTAGTATTCTTTCAAGTGCTTGCCAATGAGTAAGTTGTGGCTGGTGCATGTATTGACTTACCACACTTACTGTGTATGAAATATCTAACCTTGTTACACACAGGTACATAAGTCATCCCACTAGTCTTTGACATTTTCCAATATCTACATCTTCTCCAGTGCCTCCACATAATTTTGTATTTGCATCCATAAGAGTGTCTACTAGTTTACATCCCATCATTCATGTTTCTTCCAGTAGATCAAGGGCATACTTCCTTTGAGATAGGACAGTCCCATATCTGGATTGTAATACTTCAATACCCAAAAAATATTTGAGTAATCCAAGATCCTTCGTCTTGAATTCAACACATATTTTCTCCTTTGTTTTCTGAATACCCTAGGAATCGTTCCCAGTTAAAATAATATCATCAATATATATAGCTAGAATCACCTTACCTCTCACTGTATTTTCAATAAATACTGAGTGATCTGCAGAGCATCTGTGAAAATCGGCTTGTCTGATGGCTTGACTAAATTTCTCAAACCATGACCGAGGTGATTGCTTTAGACCATAAAGAGATTTTTTAAGGCAACATACGGACTCCCCCTCAACCACATACCCAAATGGTTGTTTCATGTAATTTTTTTCTTTAATATCACTAGTAAGAAATGCATTTTTTACATCCAGTTGATATATTGGTCATCATGAATTGGCTGCCAGAGATAATAATATACATACCGAGTTCATTTTTCCATTGGAAAGAAGGTTTTTTCATAATCAATACCATAGCACTGAGTATAACCTTTGGCAACCAGTCAAGCCTTCAGTCATGAATGGACCCATTCGGATTATGTTTGATAGTATAAACCCACTTGCAACCAACAGGTTTTTTATCTGTGGGAAGAGGAACCAGTGACCATGTATGATTTTCATTAAGTGCCTTCATATCTTCTTCCATTGCTGCCTTCCACCCTGGATGTTGTAGAGCCTCCTGATATGACTATGGAATAGATATAGAGGAAATAGAAGAAAGAAACTGACAACATAAAGGTGAGAGGTGATGATGAAACACAAAATTGGAAATAGGATGAGAAGTAGAAGGTTGACTGCATGATCGAAGTTCTTTCCGTATAGCAATAGGACAAGATCATATTGTGGAACCTTTCCCTTGGACTTGTGTTTGAGAACTGTCGGCTATGGTAACAAACTTGTGTGAAAGACTCGGAGATAGAGAATGTAATAAATTTTTGTTACCTGTAAGATGCTCGGAGGCTCTTGAATCAATTATCCAGGAAGAAGATGAGGCAGATAGCATACTTGAAGGGGTAGTGGCAGCAGTAGTTGCAGAGGAACTAGGAGAAGAACCTAGCATTGTCTTCATTTTCTAAAATAGCTCATACTCTTCGTTAGTAATATTTTTATGTGCAGCTGATGTTTTGGGATGTTCTTCTTTTGTATCACTCATAAAGGCTTGATTAGCCCTTGGCAATTCTGACTTTTGATTCGCTTTGTAGCATATTTCTTTATAATGGCCATATTTTCCACAATAAGTGCATGCCCTGTAACGGCACTGATCTATAGTGTGGCCAAAATATTTACAATGAGTACATTTGGTATCATCTATTCTGCCAGCACCAGTCCTTCCACCTCTTCCTCTACTCCCTCTATAACCTCGACCTCGGCCTCGACCATGGTCAGATGATGATCCTCTATGATCAGAATACATAGCAGATGATACGTCAGTAGTGGAGGAAGAAGTGTCTGGAATATGATGTAGTTTTGCACACACGTCATCAAACTTTGGTACAGTAGAAGCACTCAAAAGTTGACTCTTGGCAATCTCAAGACGAGGTTTAACATTTGTAAGACAAATAGCAGTAATGAAGGCTTCCTTCTGTTTAATATCAGTGGTTGAAGGCTGATGAGAATGAAAAATGTCATATTTTTATCTCCTAATGCTTAGTCTTTTATAATTATTTGGTCCTAAATATACTCATTATTTTTATATTTTGATTTAGGATGCAAATGGAAGCGTTATGTGCAAAACGAAGTTAATTGGGCAATTCTGGACAGTTTCGACTTTTTTGAATAATTTAGGAATAAATCTCTCATCGGAGCTCGGATGGAGATGATTAAAGATGTTATGGAATTAAAAGAAACCGTTATACAACTTTTATGTTTTGAGTTTTGGACTGTATCCGGGTCGAAACGGTGCTTTAAGTCGAGGCATGTGCACTGCGATCCAGACCGGGATACACGAAAAGAAAAACCCTAAAACGGGAAAAAGGAGGGGATAAAAAGGAAAAAAAACGAGTTCGGTGCCCCAGAACCTATTTGTTCTTCTCAAGCTTTTCCTCTCTCTTTTCTCTAGTTTTTTTTCTTGAGATTTCTTCATGGCCCTGCATGGGTAAAATTTTAGACTTGGTCAAAGGAAACTGAAGCCTCGATATCCATACAACTATGAGATCTGATTTATCTTCATCATTCAATTTATGTTTTGAGTATCTGATGTTTTTCTGAAATTTTCGTCCATGATTGTCTCATTTAATTCCTAGGAGGCCAACTAGTTTATTACTCGTTGCAATCTACTGCTAGGTTAGATGTCAAATCCGTATTTGTTTGATCTCTCTAACCTGTGAAGCAATTGAGATTTGATGATTTGCTGTGTCAGAAATTATTAGATCTTGAGAAGAATGTTGGACTAAATTAAAAGCAGCCACATCTCTCTAATTCTTAAGGCTACTGCTAGATTAAACTTTTAGCGCTTGTCTTGGGTTGTTGAGTAGTTCGGGTTAATTGGATCGCTTGTTTTCTAATTAGCTACGATAGGAGAGATAGGAAGATAGTTCCAATGGTGAATATTCAAGTGTGAATTGATATATGTTTGCATCGATGATCAGTTGTGGAATTCCGATGGTAGATGTTGACTTAGACCAAGGTTTGTTCTCTTGATTGATTTTGATTCTTTTAATTTGAATTGTTTCTAAGTTGTTTATTTTTTAGTGTTTTCGTTATACTCAAAACCCCCCATCCTTGTTCACGGAGCATAAAAGTAGACTAATCACTCTTCGTGGGATCGATCCTTATTCGCACTACTACATATTTTTTTAGGAGTATAGGTTTTATTTTTGGTTGCTTACGACAACACACCAAATTTTGGCGCCGTTGCCGGGGAGTGATTCTAGTTGATTTTTTTGTGCTTCTTGTAATCCTTATTTCGTTCTTGAAAAAAAATAAAAAATTCTTGATTTGTTTTCCATGTTTTATTAGAGTTTCCTTGATTGTTTATGACTGTATCTCAATTTTCTAATCAAGGTGATTTGCAGTTTGATCCAGAAATAGAGAGAACTTTGCGCAGGTTAAGGAGAGAAAGTCAAAGGAATTTTGAAGAGAACAATCTACCTCTTGATTCCCCATTTGATAGCGAATTTTATTTAGAGGAGGAGGAAGTCATGGCTGGAAACTGAACTATGAAAGAGCTTGCAACCCTTGATTTGAATCAACAACCATTATGCATAACGTTCCCTACTTTAGATGCTACTACTACATTTGAATTAAAATCCGGACTAATACATCTCTTGCCCACTTTTCATGGTCTTACAGGTGAAGATCCTCACATGCATCTAAAGGATTTTCATGTGGTATGCATGAGTATGAAACCCACGGGGATAACTAAAGAACAAATTAAATTACGAGCCTTTCCATTTTCTTTTAGGGTTTCGGCTAAGGATTAGCTTTATTATCTACCCTCTGGGAGTATTACTTCATGGAATGAGATGAAGCGATTGTTTTTGGAGAAATTTTTCCCAGCTTCAAGGGTTGCCAACATTTGGAAAGAAATTTGTGGTGTAAGGCAGCATAACGGAGAGTCCCTATACGAATATTGGGAAAGTTTCAAGAAATTATGTGCAAGCTGTCCCCATCATTAGATTAGTGAGCATCTTCTTATCCAGTATTTCTATGAGCGCATTATACCCACTAATAGGAGCATGACTGATGCTGCTAGTGGAGGACCTTTGGTCGATAAAACTCTCGAGACCGCGAGAAACTTGATTGCAAATATGGCGGCCAATTCTCAACAATTTGGCACTAGGATTGACCTTCCTTCTAAGAATGTTAATGAGGTAAATATTTCCTCTCTTGAACAACAAATTGCTAGTCTAACTTCTCTTGTTCATCAAATGGTTGTAGGTAATATGCAAACAGTGAAGGCTTGTGGGATTTGTTCAGTAGTAGGGCATCCAATCGATATGTGCCCAGCTCTTCAAGAGGAGCCCACTGAGCAAGTGAATGTGGCAAGTGGTTTTCTTAGACAATCGCAAAGGAAGTATGATCCCTATTCGAACACGTATAACATGGGATGGAGGGATCATCCCAACCTTAGATATGGGAATCCACAAGTTAATCAGCCCACGACTCAAAATCACTAAAGTTACCAACAATATAGGTAGCCATATCCCCCTAGACAACAACCAAGCCAAACTTCCAATTTTGGTATGTCTTTAGAAGATATTGTTAAATCTCTTGCTACTAATAGTTTACAATTTCAACAGGAGACAAGGGCCAATATTCAAAGTTTGGACAATCAGATGGGTCAGATGGCAACCGCAATTAGTCGGCTAGAGGCAGAACATTCGGAGAAATTACCCTTTCAAATGGTAGTAAATCCAAGAGAGAATGCAAGTGCAATCATTTTGAAAAGTGGTAAAGAGGTTGAGATTCCGGTAAAGGCAACCCCTGCATCGTTGGAGCAAGAAAAAGAGAAAAATGTTGTTGCAGACAGGAAACGTCCCCAATGATGATGACGTACCTAAGCGTAAGTTTCCACCTTTTTTTGATTATAAACTAGTTCCTTCTTTTCCTCAGGCTTTGGCAGAATCTAGAAAAGATGAGCAAAATAAAGATTTATATGAGACTTTCTGTGGATGTGAGGTAAATATTCCACTTTTAGATGCTATTAAACAAGTGCCTCGTTATGCTAAATTCATGAAAGAACTGTGCACAATTAAAAGAAAAAAAAACTTAACGGATGTGAGAAGGTGAGAGTAGGGGAGAATGTTTCCGCAATTATTCAAAGAAAACTCCATGCGAAGTGAAAAGATCCAGGTATGTTTACTATCCCTTGTACGTTAGGTAACATCAAATTTGAGAAGGCCATGATAGATTTAGGAGCTTCGATTAATGTCATGCCATATTCTATATATGCTTCTTTGAAACTTGGACCTTTGAATAAAACTGGTGTTGTGATTCAATTGGCTGATAGATCTAATGCCTATCCTAAGGGTATAGTTGAGGATGTTCTTGTGCCAGTTAATAATTTGATTTTCCCTCCTGATTTCTATGTGCTTGATATGGAAAATGGTGACCAAACTGCTCCTATTTTTTTAGGAAGACCATTCTTAAAGACATCCAAGACTAAGATAGATGTTCACAGTAGCACACTTACCAGGGAATTTGATGGTGAAATCGTTATGTTTAACATTTATGATGCCATGAAATATCTTGGTGATGATAATCCTGTTTATTTTATTGATGTGATTGATTCTTTCACACAGGAAATTTTTTAACTTGATGGAAAGGACGAATTGCAATGCCATTAGTAAGCATATTGAGAAAGAGAATGAGAAGTTATCCTTGAGTTCTGATTTGCAAGAAAAATTTGTAGCATTGAATGATATTCCACAGTTACAACATTCAGGTAATGTTCATTATATTGAGTTACCAATTTCTAATGAGAGGCCTTTATCCTCTATTTTTCAGGCTCCCACTCCAGATTTGAAGCCTCTCCCTAGTCACCTCAAGTACATGTTCCTTGGAAATGGAGGAACGTTACCAGTGATCATCTCCAATAAACTTAGTGCACCGCAAGAAGAAAAGCTTGTGCAGGTCCTTAAGGATCATAAGACAGTTATTGGTTGGACAATTGCAGATATTAAAGGAATTAGTTCGTCTACATGCATGCATCATATCTTACTTGAAGAGGGAGCAAAGCCTTCCCGTCAACGCAAAGAAGATTGAACCCGCCCATGATGGATGTAGTAAAGAAAGAGATCCTCAAACTTCATGAAGTTGGAGTGATTTATCCTATTTCGGATAGGACATGGGTCAGCCCAATTCAAGTGGTTCCTAAAAAGACTATAATAACTGTTGTGAAAAATCAAAATGATGAGTTAGTTCCTACCCGTGTTCAGAATGGGTGGTGGGTTTGTATAAATTATAGAAAATTAAATGCAGTAACCCGTAAGCACCACTTCCCTTTACCTTTTATTGATCAAATGGTTGAAAGGTTATCTGGTCATTCTTACTATTGTTTTCTTGATGGTTATTTAGGTTATTTTCAGATTGTAATTGCTCCTAAGGATCAAGAAAAGAAGACTTTTACATGCCCATTTGGGACTTTTGCATATCGTCGCATGCCCTTTGGCCTTTGCAATGCTCCCACCACTTTCCAAAGGTGTATGGTTAGTATTTTCAGGTTATACTGAGCATATCATAAAAGTATTTATGGATGATTTCACAGTTTATGGAGACCCCTTTGATACTTGTTTACATAACCGTACACTTGTTCTTCGAAGATGCATAGAAACTAACCTTGTGTTAAATTCTGAAAAATGTCATTTTATGGTTGAACAAGGCATAGTTTTGGGTCATGTTGTTTCATCCAGGGGAATTGAGGTAGACAAAGCTAAAATTGATATTATTCAATCTTTACCTTATCCTTCTGGTGTGCGGGAAGTTCGTTCTTTTCTTGGACATGTAGGTTTCTACCGCAGATTCATCAAGGACTTATCCAAAATAGCATTACCCTTGTGCAAGTTTCTACAAAAGGATGTGGCTTTTGAGTTCGATGAGGCATCCAAAAAGGTGTTTGACAAGCTAACAGAACTATTGACTTCTGCCCCAGTTATCCAACCCCCTAATTGAAACATTCCTTTTGAGATAATGTACGACGCAAGTGATTATGCAGTAGGTGCTGTTTTGGGTCAAAGAATTGGAAAAGTATCCCATGCCATTTATTATGCTTCGAGGACAATGAATGATGCCCAGAGAAATTATTCTACCACTGAAAAATAACTTTTAGTTGTTGTTTTTACTTTAGAAAAGTTTCGATCTTATTTGCTTGGTACTAAACTCATTGTTTACTCTGATCATGTAACCCACCGTTATTTGATGACGAAGAAAGAGGAAAAACCAATACTAATAAGATGGATACTTCTCTTGAGTGAATTTGATTTGGAGATCAAATACAAAAGAGGGACAAAAAATCGTGTCGTAGATCATTTGAGTCCTTTAGTTCATGTGCAGGATGAACTTCATTTGCATGAAACTTTCCCTGATGAACAATTGCTCTCCAGGAGTGTGACATTACCTTGGTATGCGAATATTGTAAACTATTTGGTTACTAATATGTTACCTCCTAGTTTGTCTAGGGCACAAAGAGATAAAATCAAGAGTGATGCCAAATACTATGTGTGGGATGACCCATACTTATAGAAGCATTGTGCAGATCAAGTAATAAGAAGGTGCAATCCTGAAAATGAAATTAGTTCTATTGTCACTTTTTGTCATTCTTATGCTTGTGGAGGTCACTTTGGAGCTAAGAGGATGACCAGAAAAGAGCTAGAATGTGGTTTCTATTGGCTGTTTTTATTCAAAGATTCATATTCTTTTTGTAAGTCATGTGAACATTGTCAAAAGACAAGTAATATATCCCCAAGGAATGAGATGCCACAAACCCCCATACTAATTTTTGAAATTTTTGATGTTTGGGACATCGATTTCATGGGACCATTCCCTGTATCTTTTGGTTATGTTTACATTTTGCTTGTTGTTGATTATGTTTCAAAATGGGTAGAAGCTAAGGCCACCAGGACTGATGATTCTAAAGTTGTTACAGATTTTATCAAGTCTAATATATTCTCCAGGTTTGGAATTCCAAGAGCTCTAATAAGTGATCGAGGCACTCACTTTTGCAATTGAATTGTGGAGACTTTGCTGAGAAAGTACCATGTGACCCACAAGGTGTCGACTGCCTATCATCTGGAAACTAGTGGACAAGCGGAAATGTCAAATCGAGAGATCAAGTCTATCATTGAAAAGATGGTCAATCCAAGCAAAAAAGATTGGAGTTTACGCTTGGATGATGCCTTGTGGGCATATAGGACTGCGTATAAGACGCCCATTGGTATGTCACCTTATCGGTTGGTGTTTTGGAAACCATGTCACCTTCCAGTTGAGTTAGAACACAAGGATTATTGGGCCATCAAGCGTTTCAACATGAAGATGGGATGAAAGTGGAGAACACAGGAAGTTGCAATTACAAGAGTTAGAGGAAATTCATAATGATGCCTATGACAGTGCAAGGATTTACAAGGAAAAGACGAAGGCTTTTCATGACAAGATGATCTCTAGGAAGGAGTTTAAACTTGGTCAAAAAGTCCTTCTATACCATTCATGACTTCGTTTGTTTCTAGGTAAGTTGTGTTCTCATTGGATTGGACCATTCGTTGTTACTAATGTTTTTCCTCATGGTGCAGTTGAAATTCAAAGTTTAGCGACTTCCAAAGTATTCAAGGTGAATGACCATAGACTTAAACCTTTCTATGAAGGTTTCCAAGTGGAGAACGTGATAACATTGGACCTTAAGGATCCAATTTATACTAGTTGAAGATAGAAGCATTGAGTCGAGCCAATGACAATAAACAAAGGCGCTGCTTGGGAGGCAACCCAAGGGGAGTTTGATCCTTTTCTCTTTATTTTTGCATTTATATTTTGGTTATTTGTGCCTTCTCTTTACATTTGACCTTACATTGGGGACAATGTAAGTTCTCAGTGTGTGTGTGTGTGTGTGTGTGTGTGTGTGTGGGGGGGGGGGGGGGGGGGGGGGCGGGGAAGGAGGGGGATATTGGTTGTGTTCCACATCTTTTTTTTTTTTTAAAAAAAAAAACTGAAAAAAAAAATTTGTGGGGTTTAATGATTTTTTGGTTGTCTATGTCATGAGCAAGATTAAATTAGTCTCTTGAAAGAATCATAACATAATTGAATAAGTAATCTTTCAACTGAAAATGAATTAGTCTATTATTTTCTTTGAGGATGGTAGTGACTAAATTTGGTAGACAAAAACTTGTGAGATTTTGAGCTTTTAGACTGACACATCCATATCAGTCTCATTATATTCTTTCATGAGAGATAATCTTCCATGGATTTGTTTCTCTAGAACTTGCCTTGATTCTCTTTGAGGTCACATTGACACATGCACGCATGAACATGATTAAGGCCCTCTTTGTTATAAGCTACATAAGCCGAATAGCCTACCTTGTAATTATTATTTTTCCCTTTTGTTGAACCCCTTTGAGCTTTATTGTTTTTTTTTTTTGTGAAGCCATGTTACACTCTTTAAAACTGAAAAAAAATAATATTTCCCAAGCTGTGTAGCTAGTGGAGCATTGTTCATCACTATGGTACATGTGGGTGTGCAAGAAATAAGTGTGGGGTGCTTGGATCTGTGATATGGCAATGACTAGTGAAATGGAACATGTTTTCATCCTCAATTCATGAGCTCAATTGTTAGAAAAATAAAAGTAAAGTGAAGAGAAAAAGAAAAGAAGAAAGGAAGTGATGGAGGGAATGGCTTTTAAAGTTACAAACTGTCAGTGTTCATAATTCTTCCTAAAATTCCAACAAAGGGGTCTATTCATACTAGATAGATACAAATTGAAGAAGATGTTGAGTGGAGTGATTGGTTTTACATGTCTAATATATTGGATTTTGAGTTGATTCATTTTTGCTCCACTAGTTTCGATTGCTTTTGAGCTACATTCCTAAATATTTCCCACCTTGATCCTAAACCCCGTTACAACCCTTCAAAAGTCCTTATGATTTGTGTTATGCATGTGATCTGAGTGGTGGAGAATGAGAAGATATGCAAGCCTATGGTAGATCATTTACATAGGAATGAATTTGAGAGAAACACATACCCTTCAACCACATGAAAGTCGAGTGTTTATTTCTATGAGGGTCTACTTATTTAGTTTACTCCATCTTTGAATGAAAATGCTTACTAAGTAATTGTAAGTTGTTTAAGAATGTTTGTTCATGATATGTTATGATTATTGAAGAGCTTGGTTTTTTTTGTTGATAGCATTACAACCTTGGTGTTCTTGGGAAAGTGAATTTGAGTTTTGCCCAAGGACGAGCAAAAGTTAAGTGTGGGGGAATTTGATGAGAATGAAAAATGTCATATTTTTATCTCCTAATCCTTAGAATTTTATAATTATTTGGTCCTAAATATACTCATTATTTTTATATTTTTTTTAGGACGTAAATGGAAGCGTTAAGTGCAGAACGAAGTTAATTGGGCGATTCTGGACAGTTTTGATATTTCTGAGTAATTTAGGCATAAATCTCTCATCCAAGCTCAGATGGATATGATTGAAGATTTTATGGAATTAAAAGAAAACTTTATACAACTTTTATGTTTTGAGTTTTGGATAATACGGGTTGTATCCTAGTTGAAACGTTGCTTTAAGTCGGGCATGTGCACTGTGACCCAGACCGGGATACACGAAAAGAAAAACCCTAAAACGGGAGAAAAGAGGGGATAAAAAGGAAAAAAGGAGTTCGGCGCCCCAGACCCTATTTTATTTTCTCCAGATTTTCCTCTCTCTTTTCTCTTGTTTTTTTCTTGAGATTTCTTCATGGCCCAGCGTGGCTAAACTTTCAGACTTGGTCAAAGGAAACTGAAGCCTCGGTATCAATACAACTATGAGATCTGATTTATTTTCATCATTCAATTTATGTTTTGAGTATCTGACGTTCTTCTGAGATTTTTGTTCTTGATTGTCTCATTTAATTCCTAGAAGGCCTACTAGTGTTTTACTCGTTGCAATCTACTGCTAGGTTAGATGTCAAATCCGTAATTGTTTGATCTGTCTAACTTGTGAAGCAATTGAGATTTAATGATTTGTTGCATCAGAAATTATTAGATCTTGAGAAGAATGTTGGACTAAATTAAATGCAGCCACTTGTGCTTGTGTTGTTTAGCTTCATCGATCTCTCTAATTCTTAAGGTTGCTGCTAGATTAAACCTTTAGCGCTTGTCTTGGGTTGTTTAGGAGTTAGGGTTAATTGGATCGCTTGTTTTGTAATTAACAACGAAAGGAGATATAGGAAGATAGTTCCAACAGTGAATATTCAAGTGTGAATTGATATATGTTTGCATCGATGATCAGTTGTGGAATTCCGATGGTGGATGTTGACCTAGACTAAGGTTTGGTCTCTTGATTGATTTTGATTCTTTTAATTTGAATTGTTTCGAAGTTGTTTATTTTTTATTATTTTTTTTATACTCAAAACCCCCCATCCTTGTTCACGGAGCATAAAAGTAGACTAATCACTCTTCGTGGGATCGATCCTTACTCGTACTAGTACATATATTTTAGGAGTATAGGTTTTATTTTTGGTTACCTGCAATAGCACACCAAAGGCTGAGCTAACTTCCACTCTTGAAGAAAGCCTCTAAAGCAGGCCAAGTACTCATGAATATTTTTTCCTTGTTTAGTATCAACATTCTTTGGAGAATATCATAGGGTCTATGTATCTGGGCACGAGTACATTTTAGCACATGTCTCCAAAATTTGTTTAGGAGTGTCAAGATGAATAACATTACAGAAGACATGCTCTTCCATGCTATTTATTAGCCAACCAATTACCAAAGTATAATTTTTCAGCCTTTTCATATAAAAAATAATATCTTCATCAACAGGTGGTCCTCAGGTGGTGAGGTGACCAAGTAGGTCTTTGGTTATAAGGAACCTCCTAACCGATGTGGACCAACTCATAAAATTTGATACCCCACATAAGGTTATGGTGGTGATTCTCAGTATATCACCTTTGATATTCATATTTTCGTCAGCCATGATATGTCTTTCTTCAAAAAAAAAAAATCTAATAATAACACCAAGTAGTACTTCTTAAATCAACTCGATGTATGGGAAAATTTAGCATCAATGCTAAACTATTATTCTTATTTTTTTTCCAGAATACCACTCATAAGAGGCTTAATAACAATCTTCAATATCATGGAACTCTTATCCCATGAAAAAAAATTCCAATAATCTGATTATGGACTGGTCTCGGTAAACAGATTTTCCAAACCGACAAAACTGTTTTGATAGCTCCTTCTAGATAGAGAGGCATGCATATCCATAACATAATAAGATGAAAGCATTCACATATTCATCCTTGAATCATCTTCTAAATTTGAAAACCAGTACCATGAAAAAAAATATAAGTTTGAACACTTATTTATTGGCTTGTGTTCTTCCTTCATAAAAGAGCCTTATTTGAGTGGTGTTGATCATCACTTCTCTAGAGCATTCCTTTGAAGGGGAATCCTAAATATAATACTCTGATACCATGTTGGATTTAGGATCCCTTTTCCATAATTCCGAGCAAGAGAAAGAAGAAAGAAAAAAAGAGAAAAGGGAAGAAAAGCTCTCGAGTAGAGAGAAGAAAAAATAAAAAAGCAAAGAGAGGTTGCACCAAGCAAAGGGAGAGAGAGAGAGAGTAACTCGAGAATGAGATGTGTAACTTGATTAATTCCGAATTACAACACCTCTATTTATAGTAGAGGGGGTAGCTACCCCTTAAACAATTAGTGTTTCAATCCTAATTACATTCCAACTCTAACTCTCTAAGATAAGTTTATTCAAACCAAACTACTAGAAGACTAATATGAGTTGAACTAGAAATCTTGCTTTATTCACGTGAATATAAGGGAGATGGCCAGCTCGTAGCCTTATCTTTGTGGATCCCTCTTAATCTTCCAGATCATCTTGAGATATTCGTGGGTCCCACTTGATCTTCAAGTCTTCTAACTCAATTCAGCTTGTGCATCTAAATTCCTTGACTCGTGGTTGCTTGGATGACGACTCTTCTTGGTGTCCCATGTCTTCATGGTGGGTCCCACCAGTGATAGATGCCATATTCTGACATGAGAATAGGTCAATTATAATAGAATAACCTTTATAATTGTGTTATAGGTGGTTATTTATCAGTTTTCAAATGAAATGAGCATTTATTGAATTTGGTATTAATCACTGTCGATATTGCATATTTTTCTCTCCTGAATTATATTTCATTGTTTTTAAGGTTTATTTCTTCCTGAAATGCTTTTTATAGATTCAATTACGAAATTTCAGGAGAATTTTGGTGGAGAAGGAGATATTTACCAAAATGCCCTTAGTGAAATGGAGGTAGTTTTTAGGGCAAATCGTATTAAAAGAAAAGAGAAAATCGTATTAAAGGGGAGCGTCGATGGGAGAGAGGAGCATCGACCAAAACAGAGGATCTTCGAAACAGGGGAAGACCCGAGAGGAGTTTGCCACCGTCGTTCACCGCGCCACTGTCATCCACCGCCTTCCACCGTTGTTCACCGCCGTCCGGCAACCGAGAACAAACCTGAGGAGAGCTCGAGAGAATCTCCGTCGTGGTGAGTTCGACAGTGCCAGTTTCCGCTCGCCAGGCCAGGAGGTGATCCGAGAGGGCTTCTCCGGTGCCAATTCCACATTCCGACCATCCTCCGGCGTCTATTACCTATTTCCGACCATTCCCGGAGCTATTTTGACTCCGACCGAGACTCGAGAGAGTCGGTTAGAAAAATTCAGCTCTGTTTCATTCTTTGTCGGATGTCACCTCCGTCCGTCGGCTTCTATCCTTCGTCGCCGGCGTCGTCTCTACTTTCGGCCACTCACTCTTGCTACCCGAAGCCATCAATTTCGGGAAATTGCATCACCCGTGAGAACGAGTTGCTGCCCAAGCGAGAGGAAGGAGAAGGGGAGTAATTCGTCATTTTGGAATTTAATTTTTCTATAGTTTGAACTTAGGTCTTGAATGTTTATTAAATGTGATTTGATAATTAATGTTTATTGAATGTTTTTTTTCCGGATATTTGATTAAATTAACTAGTTAGGGTAGGATTATAATTTAGGTTGGATTTTGGTTTTTTAATCTGATTTCTGTCTTTCACTCTATGCGCACGAGAGGGTCTAGACGCATGGATTGAGAAATCGGATCCGTGGTTACGTGGCTCTCGAGAGAGGCACGGATCCTCGTAAAATTGGCTTGAGCACCATGGTGGGTCCCACAATGTAATAGTTACAAAGAGATAAATTAGTTTCCCCATAAGTCTTTGATAGTTTTTGATATCCACATCTTCTCTAGTGCCTGTAGATAATTTTTTATTGGAATCCATAGGGGTTTTAACTGGTCTACACCCCATCATTCCTGTCTCCTCCAGTATATCAAGGACATACTTCCTATGAGATAGTATAATCCCATGTTTGGACTGTAGTACTATTGAATTTATGGAAAAGAGAAATACTTTATTGACTTATTTATAATCAGAGTACATGAGAGGAAAGTAGTAGAGTTCAATTACAATTAAACTACCCTTGTACCAATTACACCCAAACTCTTACACTTAAAGATAAGTCCTAGAATAATAAAATAACCCAATATAAATAGAAGATTAACATGACTAAAACACCTTTAAACTGAAACTCTTCTTTGGGTTCATATCTTATGGGCATGGGCCCATCTTCCAACATTCTTAGATATGTGGGCCTTCCTTGGTCGTGTGGGCTTGGACCCATCTTATGTGGTTCCATATCTTATGAGTTTGAGCCCATCTTCCAACACTCTTACATATGTGGGCCTTCCTTGGTCGTGTGGGCTTGGGCCCATCTTCCAACACTCCTCCTCAAGTTGGGGGTGAGAGAACATCATGAACTCACAACTTGCTGCAAATGATGTATAGGATCTTTTTACATAAAATGGCAGCCCTCCATATCTCCATCACTCCAAGCCGTATGACATTGTTCCATCCACTAGTAGGACACACTCCTATCTTCTATATGTAGTTGGTCTATACGCAATGCTTAGAAGTGTATAAAACTCCTCCATCACCGTGTCCCTCTACAGGACAATGACTCTCAAGTGGTAGAGTAATAAATGTCAATTAAGGGGGGTATAACATAGATGATCACGGTGTCCCAACCTGGGCACCGACTCTCACAGGTAGAAATTAACGGGTAACTTAGATGTAGTAATAAGCTCCTCCATCACGGTATCCCAACCTAGGCATCGACTCTCAGAGGTAGAAATGAGCGGATAACATAGATGTAAGAATAAGCTCCTCCATCACGGTGTCCCAACCCGGGCACTGACTCTCATAGGTAGAAAATGATGATAAGTGGGTAATGTCTGTCATTCAAAAGACGACAATAAAAGACCCACGGGTATATATATAGAAAGTCTCAATGGACTTAAAACACCCATATGTATACGTGATGGACTTAAACTTCCAACCGAAGCAACGCTCAAAAGGTTACAATAAAGGTTGGCCCAAAGATATGTGTGAGAGCCAAATAAAGTGTTGGGAGATAAGATTAAGTCCAAACGACCAAGGAAGGCCCAAATATGTAAGATTATTATAAGATGGGCCACATGACCAAGCAAGACCCACAAGATGGGCCCAAGTCCATAAGAAGTAGGACCCACAATGATTACCAAGAGCTGGCATTCCTATCACATCAGTTGGAAGATCAAGAAGGACTCACAAAAGTATCTTTATCTTAGGGTCACAACCAAGAAGAGTTTTAGTTTAAGTTATATTTGTCTTTTATCAATATTGAGTTACCTAATTATGTTAGGACTTACCTTAAGTGTTAGAGTTTGGGTGTAATTGGGACAAGGGTAGTTTTATTGTAATTGGACACTACTACCTTCCTCTATTATAAATAGAGGTTCATGTACTCTGATTACAACAAGTTATTGATGTCAATGAAGTATTTATCTTTTCCATAAATTCAACATGGAATCAGAGCAGGTTTTGTGAGTTGACTTGTTCAACTCACGGAGGTAATGTGATCATTTTCTCTAAACCCTAAACCCTAGGTCTAGGTTCGTAGTTATTTTTTTTAGTCCCTACACCCATAGATTTATTTGCGTTTTTTACCTCTATATGTAGTTTTTTATATTGAAAATTATATATTGAAGGAAATATATTTGAGTCTACTTTCCAAATAAAACCTATTTGTTCCAATCTGAGTTATATACAGAGAGATATTGATGTCTTAATACTTCAATGCTTCTTTTTTCTCATTACTCTTACCCCTTAAATAGGGTTCACCCTGTTAGGGTTTAATAAAATATTACAGAAATATCCCTATGAATAAAATATTCCAAAAATATCCCTATTAATAAATAATTCCAAAAATACCCCTATGGCCTAAAACTGAAATAAAATAAAGTAAATTAAATAAAAAACTAAAATAATATTGTTATTGCGTGCATAACATAGGGATATAGAATAACCCATTGTGTTCCCGCTCTGATACCAGTTGTTACGGTCCCGGATCTGACACGTGGATTCTTTGGGAGGATCTGCAATCTGCCACGGGTTACGGGTCTTCCAAGCATTACCATAGGGGTAGTAGGAAGACATGGGGAAGACGAAAATGAAGATCAAGCCAAAGGGAAACTTGATAACCCTAGAGCTCGTTGAGGAGAACTCTAAACCTCTTTACGCTAGATTTAACCTAATTCTCAATACTTCAATGCTTTTTTTTTCTCATTACTCTTACCCCTTAAATAGGGTTCACCCTGTTAGGGTTTAATAAAATATTACAGAAATATCCCTATGAATAAAATATTCCAAAAATATCCCTATTAATAAATAATTCCAAAAATACCCCTATGGCCTAAAACTGAAATAAAATAAAGTAAATTAAATAAAACAACTAAAATAATAATGTTATTGCGTGCATAACATTTATCCTTTGGCCACGTTGTTGGCATAGGAACAACAAAGGAAGAAGAAACAAAAATAACCTGTCTCACAGGTGCCTCAATTAAGGCCTTAGGTACATTGAGGGTACCAGTCATAGCAGGCTCAATTAAGTCAATCTTTGGATTGGGGATACTACCCGGAGGCAATGGACTTGCAACATGGAAGACTCCATCACATCCTGCATTAGCCGCACCAAGAGAGACATAAGCCAACAATTCGGCCCTAAAGAGTTGAAGATTTTCAGGGGCATGATCCAATTTCTTCAAATGAGCAGCTTCAGTGCTGGACTCCACTTCAATCATAATAATTGAATCACTGAGATAATCCTCGGGAGGAATTCTAGCTTCACAAGTAGACGAAGAAGTGGACAAGCCAGGGCACTCACTGCCCTGAATGGAAAGGTTTTTTTCTTGTTGTATTTCTTTTTCAAAATTTTCAAGATAGTTTGGATCATCAAACCATGGGTCAAGGAGTTCTTTTTTAAGTTTCTCAAAGGATATAGGCTCTTCTAGCTCTAATATGTCATAAAAACGAAATAGTAATTCCCATGCTTGAATAACATCACCAACCACCTGCTGCTCAAAGGTCGACAAGGAGGAGGAACTCTTGGTTCATTAAACAAATCCTCATTGCGCTGCTTTTTAGATTTTCTGAGCAAGTCATCAATGTGGGACCCTAAATAAGTCCTCATATAATACAGGTAACAAGAGTGGGCCTCAGGAAGTTGTTCTATTATATTTGGAACAAATTCCACATCCAATCCAAATCTATCGTGGTCTAAACTTTTTGCAATAGCTCCACATGTTACAAGCTCACTCTCACTATGAATTCCAAGAGAAGTACATATACCAGCAGTAGAACTGCAAAATTTAGTCAGTAGGTCAACACTGCCGTCAGCTCTAGGGTGAGTTCCATCCAAAACGTGCTTACTGAGAAAATGAAAGCTACCTGACTTTCTATAAACTTTAGAACAAGCATTAACAATAGGCAAAATGTACTCCACTGGTCCCAAATCCTCACAGATTGCCGTATTTGCAGCATGGGAAGGGGTGTTGGTGTCCGTATCATACATCTCATCATCCCAGTCTATAAATGTTGCGTATAAACTCGTCACATAATCGAGAGAAACCTTGATAGAAAGTGGAATCATGATTGAACACAGAAGCTCAAACCGAAGAGGTATGACTAGTAATTCATACCATGGTTGTCGAGCATTATAAGTGACTGGGTGAGGAAGCACACTATCTTGTAACATCTTGTTAAACAAGGCAATAGGAAATTCAAAGTAATCCACTCTAAACAACCTAAGGATCAAACCAGTGTAAGTTTGAATGTTAGGACAAACACCTCTATTTCTCATGTCAATGAGCAGATCACATGCTTCCTTAAGACGACCTGCATTGTAAAGACCATGAAGGAAGCACGAATAAGTAACAGAGTTTGGCTGAGAACCTGCCTTGACCATTCTATCAAAAACCAGAGATGCCAAATCGAAGCTGCCATTTTGACAATGCCTCGTGATTGCGTGGACGAGGGTGCCCCACTGGATTGTCAAGAAGGAGATTAAAACTGATAGCTGTTGGTCGGAAGCTAATTGCCCCCGAAATTTTTTTCTGAGCCACTCCCACCCAATTTGGAAGTTGGGTTCCCTCGGTTCGGCCGAGAGGGTGATTGCGAGTGGGAGGTGATGGTCAGAAGTCACATCCCACAGAAAAATTTTTTGACAGCGCTTCCTCGTTTTCTGGTGGACTCTTGTTTTTGCCGGTGCTAGTAGATTGTCGAAGACAGAGGAGGGAGGGTCGAATTGATTCGTCGTGACTGAGGCAGATAGGAATACTTCCATCTTCTGTGCGAGAAGATGTGTGGCTGGCCGTGAGAAGGGGATTTGAGAGGTTCAACCCAAATCAGCATTTATCGATGGGATTTGGGCAGAAATGTCTTCCGATTTCCCAAAATTTGGGTCCCCGCCTTTTCATTTCCAGAGTTCAGAAAGCTTTTCTGAGTCTGTGATCCTTCAGACTGGAAACGTCCATTGTGCAGGAAGAGGTATAGCTTCCCGTGAGACAAGGGTGGGGAAAAATCCCTCTGGTGTGCATGATTTGGGGTCACTGCCATCTGGTGTCAGAATTTGAGGGAGCTTTTCCGTGACCAAGAGCTCCCGAATTGGCATTTTGGTTGACGAAGGTTGTGCTGGCACAGAGGATCCCTAGGTGGGGGCGGGGTTTGATGGCGCAGAAGTGGTGGGGTTGGGGGCGGGCGGGAATGGTGGTGCTCGGTCAGAAGAGTGGAATTGCCCAGCGGCGTCTGACCACGACCTACTTCCTCATCCAGTAGCCATTTGATCTGTTGTAATATGTCCTTCACGGCGTACATGTCCGTCTTGATTTCCTCCATAGCCTGATGTTGTTTCTCCATAACTGGATGTTGTTCCACCAAATATCGACGTAAATCCTCCCAGGAAAACGAATCGCCATGGGTGGTCCGCTCTGATACCAAGATGTTATGCCCCATTTCGGATCAACCACCGGACGATTTCTTCCAGCGTGGGGAGGAAGGGATTGAGCCTTGAAGGAGAATCTGACCTATTTAATTCTAATTTTCTCAGTGCTTACTTTCTTCATTCATCTCATGTGCCTATATAGGGAGTTAGGGAAAACATGCCAAAGGCCATTAGTTCAATAAATTACAAATAAACCTCTAATGAATAGAAATTTCAAATAAACCCATAATGAATAGAAATTTCAAATAAACCCCTAATGAATTAAAATTGCAAATAAACCCCTAATGAGTCCATAACACACCACCACTTCAGGTATGCTCTTTGCCACTTCCTCTTCTTCATCATGAATAATTGACCAGGGGCCTTTGAGCATCTCACAGGTAACAAAAATTTACTCCACTCTATTTCTCATTGTCTCTCGAATAAACTTGTTACCATAGCTGACGGCTCCCAAACTATGTGACACCATCACTTCCACTCACAAATATTCTTTTTTTTCCTACCTTTCCATTGAATCTTTTATTTGTTAGTCAGTTAACACAATATTTTAATTGCTCAATTACCTTCTTACCCACTTCTTGTGTGTTTGAGGATCTTATAATGAAGCAGGTGAGTGGTGGAGGCCGTAAACAAGGAGGGCTCTACTACCTGGACGTGCCACCAATAAATGACGTCTAAACCAAGGAAACTGAGACAAGTCCATGGCACAATTGATTGGGACATCCATCTGCACAATCTCATTATCTGCTTTTCCCCACATTTAAGGATAGGTCAAATTTAAATTGTGAAGTGTGTCAACTGAGCAAACATCAGAGGACCACAAACTCACCTCGTCCAAAACTTAAAAGTGTTGCTCCTTTTTCATTGATCCACATGGATGTATGGGAATCCCTGAGCGTCTCAAACATTTCCCGAGTCAAGTACTATATTACCTTCATTGATGATTTTAATCATACCACATGGCTATTTCTTTTTAAAGAGCGATCTGAAATACCATCCATATTTAAATCCTTTCATGCTATGGTTGTCACTTAATTTGGTCAGAAAATCAAAGTACTTCGGTCTGATAATGCCAAAGAATATACTTCCAGAGATCTTGACTATTTTTTTTAAGAGAATGACATTATCCATCAAACATCTTGTGCCTACATCCCCCAACAGAATGGTGTAGCAAAATGGAAGAACCATCACCTTCTTGAGGTAGCTTGCAACTTATTGTATACCGTGAAAGTCCCATACTTTTATTGACCGCATGTCATACTTACTACATGCTTTCTTATAAATAGTCTACCTCTTCCATTCTTGGTCATGAATCCCCATATTCCTTATTGTTTCCACATAGTGATCCCTCTTTGCTTCCCTTGAAAGTCTTCGGTTGTACATGCTTTGTTCATATTACCTCCCTACAACATGGTAAACTTGAAGGGTTATATTACCTAACACGCAGAAGGGTTATAATTGCTATAATCCCACTCTCCAAAGTTTACTTGTGTCTAGGGAAGTAACTTTTTAAAGACTCTTCTGTTGAATTTATGGAAAAGTGAAATACTTCATTGACATCAATAACTTGTTGTAGTCAGAGTACATGAACCTCAATTTATAGTAGAGGAGGATGTAGAGTCCTTATACAACTTATCATTCAATCCTAATTACATTACAACTCTAACTCTTCAGTTTAAGTAAGTCTAATTTAAGTAAGTCTATCTAAACAACTAGAAGACTAACTTGAGTAGAACAAGGAGTCCTTCTTGATCTTCCAACTGATGTAATAAGGATGCCAGCTCATTGTAATCATTGTGGGTCCTACTTCTTATGGGCTTGGGCCCATCTTGTGGGCCTTCCTTGGTCATGTGGCCCATCTTATAATACTTATATATGTGGGCCTTCGTTTGTCTTATGGGCTTGGGCCCATCTTCTAATACACTTCAATATGTGAGTCTTCCTTGGTCGTGTGGGCTTGGGTCCTTTCTTCCAACATCTTCAAACTACTCTAACAATGCTCTTCCAGGTCTCTCCTTTATACCAGCCTCTCATCAATCGGTTGTGCCCTGTGCTATAGAAACTGTTCAACCCCCCTGAAGCACTGGTTGACACCACACTTGCGGAGTTTGCAGATCCCATTGAGGTAAGTCCATCTTCTCTTGTTCCTTTTGGACCGCAATATGATACTTGACCCATTGCCTTAAGAAAAGAACCCGGAACTTGCACTAGGCCCTCTACTTCTCACTCCACATCCAATTTTTTGTCTCACCGTCGTTTATCCTCTTCATGTGTCAATTTCTTGTGTCTATCTCCTCCATCTTAGTCTCATAGTTCTATCAAGAGGCTCTGAAACATCCAAGGTGGAAGGTGGCAATGGAAAAAGAAATTCAGGCACTCTATGAGAATCATACATGGGCTATAGTTCCTCTTCCATTAGATAAAAATCTTGTTGGTTGTAAGTGGGTTTTTACTGTTAAACACAATCCGGATGGGTCAGTTGCTTGCCTTAAGGCTTGCCTCATTGGTAAATGCTATACGTAGTGTTATGGGATCGATTATGAGGAAACATTCTCTCCGATGGCCAAAATAAACTCGATACGTATTTTATTATCTCTTGCTGCTAATTCTTCCTGGTCGGTCTATCAGCTTGATGTGAAAAATGTTTTTCTCAATGGGGATATAAAGGAATAAATTTATATGAAACAACCACCTGGATTTGTGGTTGAGGGGGAGTTGGTATGTCGATTGAAGAATTCCCTTTATGGTCTGAAACAGTCTCCTCATGCATGGTTTGGTAAATTTAGCCAAGCACTCATACAGGTCGGATTTCACAGATGTTCCATAGATCACTCCATATTTCTTAAAGACACACCTTAAGGCAAAGTGATGTTGGTCGTATATGTTGACAATATTGTCTTAACAGATAGTGATCCCAAGGGTATTTAGAAAACCAAGGAAAAGATATGTGAAGAATTCAAGACAAAAAATCTTGGACTACTTAAATAATTTATGGGTATTGAATTATTGGAAGATGGGCCCAAACCCACACTACCAAGGAAGGCCCACATATCTAAGAGTGTTGGAAGATGGGTCCAAGTCCATAAGATATGGACCCACAGAAGATGGGCCCAAACCCACACAACCAAGGAAGGCCCACATATCTAAGAATGTTGGAAGATGAGCCCAAGCCCATAAGATATGGACCCACAAAAGAGTTTCAATTTAACGGTATTTTTGTCATGTTAATCTTCTATTTATATTGAGTTATTTATTATTCTAGGACTTATCTTTAAGTGTTAGAGTTTGGGTGTAATTGGGACAAGGGTAGTTTAATTGTAATTGGACTCTACTACTTTCCTCTATTATAAATAGT
Organism: Aristolochia californica; assembly: GCF_029961685.1. Lineage (NCBI taxonomy): Eukaryota > Viridiplantae > Streptophyta > Magnoliopsida > Piperales > Aristolochiaceae > Aristolochia > Aristolochia californica. The sequence goes on along the minus strand of NW_027182290.1, from coordinate 25,214,904 downwards.
GGTTCATGTACTCTGATTATAAATAAGTCAATGAAGTATTTCTCTTTTCTATAAATTTAACATAGTATCAGATCAGGTTCTGTAAGTTGATTCAGTCAACCCACAAAGGTAATATGATATTTTTCTAATCTATTATCTCTAGTAGTTTAGGTTCGTATTTATCTTTTTTTCTCTTTTCGGTCCCTATATTTGATGTTTTCTTTGCATTTTCACCTCTATACTGAGATTTTCATATTGTATGTTATATATTGACGGAAATATATTCAAGTCTATTTTCCAAGGAAAAAGGATTTTTTGAAATCGGAGTAATCTACAAGATAAATAGATATTTTAAGCAGCAAAGGTCAGATTGAAAAAGAGGTTCGAACAATAGCAGAAAGCTTCAACTTCCATGCTGTTTTATGCTATCAAGAATGAGACTTTATATGGAGAATTATATATCAAAAGGAATATATGTAAGTTTATTTTCTTACCTATTCAACCAATTCTCGATCTAAGTTTTTTATATGGAGATATTGTTCTTGGAAGAGTCAATGGTTATGCTGGAAAAAAGGGAAAGAGTATTTAGTTTGGTCAGTTTACAATGACCAAAATCTATCAGATTATATATCTCAATAGAAGTATATTTTATGAAGATAAGTTATACTAGGATGAAAGGTATTTAAGTTTAATTTTATCAGGAGAGTTTCATGTCAATCTGATCTATATTTAAAGATATATTCACATTGGAAGAATCAAAGGTCATGCTAGTATTATGTTGCATTGAAAATTCCAAATTTAAGCCGATTGTTTTGCATCACTTTTTGAGTTGCCATATCAGAAAAATATCTCATTACTCCCTATTTTGAGTTGCTTATTACTATATCTATGTTATTTGGTTCAAGATGGGATCACTGTCATTACCTCCCAACTTGAGGGGGAGAAGTACAAGAAGTACAAGAAAGAGGTATTTTATATGTTGTGGTAATTTTAATGTGACAAAAATATTCAAGAAAGAGCACAAAATATGAAGCATTTGCATCTAAGAAGATGAATTATTGGTGATACCTGACTCGGCTCAACTCGATTCTATTTCTCCGGTTGGATTATTATTTTGAGGTATTTGTAACAAATTCCTTGGTCAACATATTATTTGGTACAAATACTCGCATTAGATTATCGCATGGGTCATTTTACAAGGATTTTATTATTTTGGTTCATGTTCTATGGACCCAGGCCCATTTCAATTGTTGCTATTGTGTCTTTTTGGATGAGACATTATTATTGAAGAAGTTGTGGCCTCAGTATCCTTTCTCATACCCTCCTTTATGTTGAATTTATGAAAAAGAGAAATACTTCATTGATATCAATAACTTGTTGTAATCAGAGTACCTGAACCTCTATTTATAATAGAGGAAGGTAGTAGAGTCCAACTATAATAAAACTACCCTTGTCCCATTTACACCCAAACTCTAACACTTAAGTTAAGTCCTAACATAATTAGGTAACTCAATATTGATAAAAGACAAATATAACTTAAACTAAAACTCTTCTTAGTCGTGACCCTAAGATAAAGATACTTTTGTAAGACCTTCTTGATCTTCCAACTTATGTGATAAGGATGCCAGCTCTTGGTAATCATTGTGGGTCCTACTTCTTATGGGCTTGGCCCATCTTGTGGGCCTTCCTTGGTCATGTGGCCCATCTTATAATAATCTTACATATGTTGGCCTTCCTTTCTTATCTTCCAACAATGCAGCGACTGCTCCTAATGTAGCCAAGTACCAGAACCTTTCTGAACAGCTTCAGCCTCAAATGGAACAAGATTTTACTATTGGATCCATCGTCAGAGCCAAAATTATCCCAAATGCTATCTCATGGTTTATGGGAGTGGCTGTTCAGGGTGATGAGTTTGATGATATAGAAGGGGATGCGGATGAAGATGATAAAGACGTTGGACAAGTTGAGAGAAGCATTCCTGAGGATGACCCAAGAAATCTTGTTGTGATTACTGACAAGGTTGGTAACAATGTTGGAGATATTGCAGGAATGGGATCTTACCACAAATAATTTTCATCTTTTTTGACGGGGATGAAGTTCCTCCTTCGTGGACTCCCAACCAAAAATAATTTTCATCAATTTGATGGAGATGATGATATAGAATGGGATGCGGATGAAGATGATAAAGACGTTGGACAAGTTGAGAGAAGCATTCCTGAGGATGACCCAAGAAATCTTGCTGTGATTACTGACAAGGTTGGTAACAATGTTGGAGATATTGCAGGAATGGGATCTTACCACAAATAATTTTCATCTTTTTTTACGGGGATGAAGTTCCTCCTTCGTGGACTCCCAACCAAAAATAATTTTCATCAATTTGACGGAGATGAAGTTCCTCCGTCATGGACTTCCAACCACAAATAATTTTCATCTTTTTGACGAGGATGAAGTTCTTCCGTCGTGGACTTCCAACCACAAATAATTTTCATCTTTTTGACGAGGATGAAGTTCCTCCGTTGTGGACTCCCAACCACAAAAAAATCTGATCTTTTTGACGGGGTAAAATAAATGAGGACATGAGGCCACCTCTTATTTAATAATAATGTCCCCAAAGAGCCATAATAGCTGCAACTAAATATAACACGACCATCTTCCAACACATATAACACGAACCAAATAATAAACTTTGTAAAAGAACCCATGAAATAATTTGATATAAAAATTGCTTCATTAATACACAAGCTTCATCTTTTGTGCTCCCCCTTTCTTGAATATTTTTGTCACATAAACTTATCCACAACATAAGGAATAAAATACCTCTTTCTTGTGCTTATTCTACTTCTCCCTCTCATGCTGGGAGGTAATGGCAGTGATCCCAACTTGAAACAAATATCATAGATGTAGAAATAGGCCCAAATAACATAGATGTATAAATAACCCCTCAAAACAGGGAGAAGTGAGATATTTTCCTGATATATCAACTCAAAAAGTGACGGAAAACAATTGGCATAAATTCGGATTTTTCAATACAGCAGGTTACTAGCATGACCTTTGATTCTTCCAATTGGAATATATCTTTCAATATAGATCAGATTGACATGAAATATTTTTCTTCTGAAACTAGACTTAAATACATTTCATCCAAGTATAATATCTCTTCATAAAATATAATTATAAAAAGATAAATAATCTGATAGGTTTTGGTCTTTGTCATATGGCCGAACTAAGTTTTGTTTCTCCTATTTTTCCAGAACGACCATTGAATCTTCCAAGATCAATATATCCTTATAAAAAAATCATACCAAGAATTGGTTGAATAGGTAAGAAAATATACTTACATATCTTTATTTTTATATATAATTCTCCATATGAAGTCTCTTTCTTGATAACATAAAATATCTCTGAATTTGAGGCTTTCTACTGCCACTCGAACCTCTTTATAAATCTGACCTTTGCTGCTTCAAATATCGATTTATCTTTGTAGATAACTCAAATAAAAAATTGGTTCAATAAGTAAAAGAATAGACTTACAAATATTTCTTTTGATATATATCTCTCCATATAAACTCTAGTTCTTGATATCAAAACATACCTCAGAAGTTGAAGCTTTCTACTACTGCTTGAACCACTTTTGCAATCTGACCTTTTCTCATTCAAACATCAATATCTCTCTGTATATAAAGAGGCTTAGAGTTCTCCTCAACGAGCTCTAGGGTTATCAAGCTTCCCTTTGGCTTGATCTTCATTTCCGTCTTCCCCATGTCTTCCTACTACCCCTATGGTAATGCTTGGACCCGTAACCCGTGGCAGATTGTAGATCCTCCCAAAGAATCCACGTGTCAGATCCGGGACCGTAACAACTGGTATCAGAGCGGGAACACAATGGGTTATTCTATATCCCAAGAAAGATGGATCGCTATGGGTAAGGAATTGGAGAAAATACGAGCACGGTTAGATGCTTCCATTGAACGTTATGGAAGGGAGAAACTTGTTGTTGCAGCAAAACAGGTCATACGACCTCAAATCTCTATCTCGGACGGGCAAAACGGCCCATTGCCGGAAAAATCAAAAATTTCGTCTCGAGGGGCGGATGCAGAAAAGCAACAGAAATCAGTCGTCCCCTGCTCACGGCAAGCCAAGCACGCAGCCATAGTCCGTTACGCACGGGAGGGGACAAATTTTCGTTCTGCACGGGAGGGAAAAAATTTCCCGTCCATAATCAAGGGTGGGGGTTCCGCCTCCCAAGACCCCTCCCCACGGCCAGCCTGGTGTCTGCCGGCGATTCTTCCGACAGAGGTGTGTTTCCGAGAGCCCTCGGTCTCGAAAAATTACCAGGCAACGACGCCCAAAACGGCTACTCTTCACCACCGGACACGAAGGCGACTCCGTCGGCGCCGTCATACACAACTCCAGTGGGATTCGACTTCCGTCCACCACTTCCCACACTCAATCCACCTCTCGGCATAACAGAGCAAACCATTGTTCCAAATTGGGGGGGGACAGTGTATCGGATTTTTTTTTTTTTTGAGGGGCTTTGTGTTTCTGTGGATGAGCACAATACCTGTGCGGATGTGGATCTTCAAATTGCAGCTGTGGGATTTAAATTTCTGGATCCCCTGTATGATGTTCGACCACGAACTATCCGCTCTGTTCGGAGCCGTGTGGACGGAAGACGATCGTCGCCTGCCTTCATCGGCGCCCTGAGGGAAGGAGCAGCTGTCGACAAGGTTTTGGCCTTACCAACGGCCGCTATGTTCGGGATCGGCAGGAGGATAACGCCGGATTTCGATTTCTAAAGAAGCGTCGACGACATTTCCGCCGAAGGAGGAAGAAGATGGTTCAATTCAAATTTTCCTAAGTTAGGAAAATTTCATCAGCGCACGAAGCTGAGGCGTGTGCCAGACCGGGTTCCTGAACCGAGTCAACCCAGGTTCACTTGGACCGGGCCAAAAAAAAAAATCACGTCCTGAAAGGGGGTCGTGCGCCGGACCGGGTTCCTGAACCGAGTCAACACAGGTTAACTCATACCGGTCCAAAAAAATAAATAAATAAATAAATAAAAAATTTGGCGTCCTGAAGGTGGGTCATAGCTATCGCAGATGCTACTTCGGCACCGGTGGAGACGTCGGCATACCGACACTACTTCCGAGCTTGAGGACAAGCTCGTCTTCCAAGGGGGGTGTAGTGTTATGCACGCAATAACATTATTATTTTAGTTGTTTTATTTAATTTACTTTATTTTATTTCAGTTTTAGGCCATAGGGGTATTTTTGGAATTATTTATTAATAGGAATATTTTTGGAATATTTTATTCATAGGGATATTTCTGTAATATTTTATTAAACCCTAACAGGGTGAGCCTTTTTAAGGGGTAAGAGTAATGAGAAAAAAAAAGCATTGAAGTATTAAGAATTAGGTTAAATCTAGCGTAAAGAGGCTTAGAGTTCTCCTCAACGAGCTCTAGGGTTATCAAGCTTCCCTTTGGCTTGATCTTCGTTTTCGTCTTCCCCATGTCTTCCTACTACCCCTATGGTAATGCTTGGAAGACCCGTAAGCCGTGGCAGATTGCAGATCCTCCCAAAGAATCCACGTGTCAGATCCGGGACCGTAACAATAAAATCTGGGATGAGACTGGCTGGTCAGACAAAGTATACTACATAACAACTGGGAACTAGTACTGCCTTGCAAAAATAGCAGCCGAAAGTGAAGCTTTGGAGTATGGAAAAAAACACAACATCTGGCGCATAGTTGATGTCCAAGATGTAGTTGAAGCTCTTTTCCTTATCTATGCATGATCAGATGCATCTGGGAGATCCATATGTGGCCCCCATGCAATACGGTCACATGATTTAGTTGACAAGTTACTGAGCATGTTTTCAAAGTATAATTATCCTTAAAATTTTGTCAATGGTGGCGATGATATTTGTCTGAGCTCTGAGAGGGTAAAGAGTTTAGGATGCTAAAAAAAAAAAAATTTGCTTTTCTGCTAGGTTGCTCTACTTTTGTATGGACATGCCATTCTACATTCGAGTTTGGGGGCAAGCTCGTTCTCTAGGAAGGGAGTAACGTTATGGACTCATTAGGGGTTTATTTGAAATTTCTATTCATTAGGGGTTTATATGTAATTTGTTGAACTTATGGCCTTTGGCATGTTTTCCCTAACTCCCTATATACTCCCAATATAGGGACGTGAGATGAATGAAGAAAGTAAGCATTGAGAAAATTAGAATTAAATAGGTTGGATTCTCCCTCAGAGGTCTAGGTCGGATTCTCCCTTTGAGGTCCAAGGTCGAGCCTCCTTCAAGGCTCAATCCCTTCCTCCCCACGCTGGAAGAAATAGTCTGATGGTTTATCAGAAATGGGGCATAACATGGTGGTAGTAGCAGTTGAGGAGGAACTTGAAGGAGAGACCATCAGTGTTTTAATTTTCTGGAATAAGTCATACTCATCATCGTAAAGGGTTTTCTTTTCTGTTGATGGGGTAGATTTTTCCTCCTGTCTATCACTTACTAAGGCTTGATTAGCCTTAACCCAATCCGGTATGCCATGGATTTTAAAACACTAATCTATAGTGTGGCCATATTTCCCACTATGGGTACATTCCCTATCGTCTATCCTAACAAAACCATTCCTTCCACCTCTTCCTCATCCTCCACTATCATTTCTTCCACGGCCTCGGCCACGGTCAGTTGATGTTCCCCTATGCCCAAAGTACATAGTGGATGACACTTTAGTAGGAGAAGGAGAAGAAGAGTTTGGAATGCGGAGTAATGTGGCACATACATCATCAAAAGTGGGAATAGAAGAGGCACTAAGGGGTTGACTTTTTTCAACTTCGAGATATGGTTTTATGTTTGCTAGGCAAATGGCAATGGCTAAGGCTTCCTTCTGGTTGTCTTGGATAAAGACATCGTGTTAAGCTCCCTTGCCATGGATCGAGTCACCCGACAATCTCCTCTTGGTTCCAGATTGAAATTCATCCTTGAGTGAGGCATGGGATTTTTAGAATGCCCTATGGCTGAGAAGAATCCAGCTTTCGAAGGAAGCTTGAACCTTGGACCTCTTTGAGAGAGAGAATCCAAAGAGGCTTCAGTAGGGTCGGTCTTTGCCCACTGGACTAAAATCTCCCATGAACCATGTACTCGTCGCGCTTGCAAAACCAAAGCTGGAGTTGGCACCACACGAACATCCTTTAACGGCAGCAAAGGGGTATGCAACATAGGCGAGTCTCCCTTGAAGGGCTTCAAAAGGGAGACATAGAAAACATCATGAATTTTTGCATTCGGGGGAAGTTGCAGTCTGTAAGCTACGGCGCCAACACGATCCACAATCTGAAATGGACCATAGAATTTTGGGGAGAGTTTATGATGCTTGGAACCTGTAAGAGAAAGCTGGCGGTGGGGTTGAAGATGAAGCCAGACATAGTCACCAGGTGCATAAGAGAGGTCCTAATGGCCCTTGTCATATTGTTGCTTCATCTGAGACTATGCTTGCTGCAAATTAGCTTTGACCAGGTCAAGCATACGATCACATTTGCACAAAGCCTGATCGAGAGCTACCATGTGAGAAGACCCAGCCACATAAGATAAGAGGTGGGTAGGGTCATGACCATAGACCACTTTGAAAGGTGTATCCCAGAGGGCTGTGTGGAAAGAGGTATTGTAACAAAATTCTACCCATGCTAGCCAATAGACCCAACTCTTCGAATGATCCCCCACGAAGCAACGCAAATACATCTCAATAGTACGATTGACCACTTCCGTTTGTCCATCAGTCTGAGGGTGGTAGGTTGAAGGAAGGCCAATTTTGTGCCATGAAAATGGAAAAGCTCCTTCCAAAATGTACTAGTGAAAACCGCATCGTGGTCACTTATAATTGATTCAAGTAATCCATGAAGGTGAACAATCTGGTCCATAAAAATCTGGGCCAAGTGGGTCGCCGTGTAAGGATGCGATAGAGGAAGGAAGTGACCATATTTAGAAAATCGATCCACCACAACTAAGATAATAGATTTGCCAGACGACTTAGGTAGGCCATCAATAAAAACCATGGAAATATCCACCCATACCTGAGAAGGGAGCTAGAGAGGTTGAAGCAACCCTGCTAGACTTAAGTTCTCAGTTTTGTTCCTTTGGCAGACCTGGCAAGCCGACACATAATCAAACACCATGCGTTTCATACCTAACCAGTAGAAGTCACGGGTAATCCTGAAGTAGGTCTTTTGCTGGCCTTCATGAGTGTTGTCATGATAGGTGGATGCAATGGTGTTAACCAATGCTGAGGTCGGCCGTAAATAAATAAAATTCTTGTAGAGAATGAGGCGGTCCTGGATGGTCCAGTTGTTGTCATAGGCTGCTGCTCAATTTTTTCAAATAGATCAGTGAACTCCGAAGTTTTCTGAATTTTGTCTCGAAGGGAATCCAGCAAAAGGAACTTTGGTTGACTAATGGCATGGAGGTGTGGCTCGGACATCTCCCAGTGAGATAAGGCATCGGCCGCCTGGTTGAGGTGCCCTGACTTGTATTCAACCGTAAAATCAAAGCCCATCAATTTACTAAGCCAATGTTGCTGGGGTGAAGTTGTGATGCGTTGCTCCAATAAATATTTCAAACTAAAGTGGTATGTGTGAATAATGAAGTGTCTACCTCAACGATAGGGCCATCAATGCTAAATTATTTTGGCTAGGCCGATAAGCTCTCATTTATAAGCAGCCAACTTGTGGTGGCGTATGGGTAATTGCCTACTGAAATATGCAACAGGATGACCCTACTATTGTAAGACCGTGCCAAGGCCTCTCCCGGAAGCATCACATTCTACAACAAATTGCTCTTCAAAATTTGAAAGTTGGAGCACAGGGGTTGTGGCTAAGGCGTGCTTGAACTGGGCTAAGGAAGAGGCTGCGTCTTCAGACCAAGTGAAGGAGTTTCACTTCAGCAACCTCGTGAGAGGAGCAGCCAACTGGCCATAGTCTCGAACGAATTTCCTGTAGTATCCAAAGAGGCCTAAGAAACCCCGTAAGGTAGTGAGTGAATGAGGAGGAGGCCAGTAGATGATTGCCTGGATCTTGTTGTTGTCTGCCTTCACCCCGGAGGTAGATATGACATGCCCGAGATACACCACCTCGGTGGTGCCAAATGAGCACTTGGATTGCTTGAGAGATAGGTGATGGGACTGCAACAATTGTAAAACATAGCAAAATAAAGAATGCAGTCGTCCCACTTCTTACTGTAGATCAAAATGTCATCAAAGAAAACCAGAACATACTTGCATAAGAGAGGGAAAAATGCCTCATTCATAAGGGCTTGAAATGTTGATGGAACGTTGGAAAGCCCAAATGGAATCACGAGAAAGTCGAAGTGGCCATGATGTGTGCGGAAGGCATTTTTCTCCACATCTAAAGGGTGTACCCAAATCTGGTGGAAACCGGATCTCAAATCCAATTTAGTAAAGAAGTGTGCTCTATGTAATTCATCCAATAGTTCATCCACCACTGGAATAGGAAATTTATCCGTGATGGTTTTGGCATTCAGCTTGTAGTCCACACAAAAGCGCCAGGTGTTGTCTTGTTTTTTCACCAATATGACTAGAGAAAAGAAAGGGGATCGGCTGGGCTGAATAATTCCTTATTCCAACATTTTTTGACACTATCACTCGATTTCATCTTTCCGTAAATGGGGGTAGCTGTTTGGACGCACCACTACTGGCTTAGTGCCCAATTTTAAGCGAATCTGGTCGGATAGATGCGAGATTTGTTGGTGCCTGAAATAAATTTGTAAATTCTTTTATGACTGATTGCAACTGACTGCGGGTGGAGTCCAGAACTTGTAAATGTTGTAGAGTGCAAGTGGATGGTGCATGAGTCCCATGAAGGGTAATAGGTTGCTGGTAAGATGTAAAAATCATAGTGAGGGAGTTGAAATGCCATAAAATTGGACCCAACTACTTCACCCAATTAATACCCAACACCAAGTCAAATCGGGCTAGTGGAATGGCCAGGAAATCTGCCACAAATGTGTGTCTATTAAGCACCTAGCTAATACTACCCAAAAGACCGGCCTGTTAGGAGTGGAAGGCATAGGTACTTAACCCCAGGACCATTTAATAGTACACCCCACCCTCCTGAGCCGACGACCACAGCGGCCTTAACATAGCAACGGAGACTGGGTCAAGAGCCCATACTCCCTTACGGCACCCCGCTAGGGGCGTGCGGTCCACCTGCACACACAAGGACTCGAAGTCAGGATGTAGCTCCTGCTCTGATGCCAAATGTTAAGCACCTAGCCAATACTACCCAAAAGACCGGCTTGTTAGGAGTGGAAGACATAGGTACTTAACCCCAGGACCATAACAGTGTCTTTCAATAAAAAAGGGTACTGCTATAAAAACTCTAGTACTGGAAATATTTTTACCATTGGCTACCGAAACTGAAGTCTCAAAGTTCTGCTGAATATGCAAGCCCAGTTGTTGTGGGTGCTGCCCGAATCAAGTAAGGCCAGCAACGTGAGGTATTGTAGGACAGTGCGGACCTGCATCGTGTTGGTATTGTGCAACCCCGTCATAGCATGTAGGGAAATGGCTAGTTCTTCCTCCTTGAGCTCTTCCTCTCCCTCAAGTGGTGGTGTATCCTCTGAATCATCCACCTCTAACCAACACAGACATTTGCATTGGTGCCTAGGTAGGTATTGCTCATCACAATTGTAACAGAGCCCCTTGGCCCTCCGTTGCTCCTCTATTTGTGATAGGTGGCGAATGAATTGGGCGGGTGGTGTTAATTTGTGTGCCTCCAATGTTTGAGAGCTGTTTGGGCCTTGGCGCAGAGGGGAGGTAGTGGTGTTTGGTGCACCAGTGGCCACACAGCCTTGCCATGGGGCCCTATGCCCCAGAGACTCTTTCAAGACCCCCTACTTGGCGTCAAGGGTACAGGACAAATTCATAGCATGAGCTAAGTCCGGTGGGTCATGTAATTCAACTTCCAGGTGAAGTGCTTCCACTAGGCCAACAGTAAATAAATGAACAGACAGAGTAGGATGCACATACCTGCTGGCTCATGCCAACCATTCCTGAAATTATTTTTGATAAGCTTCTATGGAACTGGATTGTTTTAGGTTCACCAAATCCCCCAGAGGGTTACTTCGGGCTGGGAGCCCAAACCTCAACATTCAATAGTCCTTAAAAATGTCCCAATCATGGATATGGTGTTCCGAGTCAAACTGTTGGTACCATAGCTGCGCTTGGTCGAGCATGTGGAAGGCGGCGAAAGGGACCCGATCATCTGATTGGGTTCTTTAATTCCAAAAAAATTATTCACATCAATGTAACCATATTAAAGGGTCAGAGGACCCATCATAAGTGGGGAAATCGAGCTTGGTGTACCTAGGAACGGTGGATTGGCTTTGGCCGTGGATACCCCTTGGGTTACGATGTGTTGGACGCATAGGAGGCATAGTAGATGGATGGGGTGGGGGTTGTTGGTCGGATGGCCTGTTGGAACTACCCGAAAGAGCAGAATCTAGAGCAATCAACTATCCAAGTCGAAGATTGATTTGAAGAACAGTCTCTCAAAGCTCCATAACTTCAGCTCGGATTGCGACGGTTTGGGTCTGTTCTTCAATCCAAACTTCCTATAGCAGATTGTGCCAATCATTTGGAGAAGAAGAATCACCGTCCTGTATAATACCATGTTGTTAATCTCCCTTGCCATAGATCAAGTCACCCGACAATCTCCTCTTGGTTCCAGATTAAAATTCGTCCTTGAGTGAGGCTTGGGATTTTAGAACGCCCTATGGCTTAGAAGAATCAAGCTTTCGAAGGAAGCTTGCACCTTGGACCTCTTTAAAAGAGAGAATCCGATCTATGAATTAAACTAATGATCAATGCTTGATTTCATTGAAGTTGACGTCCCCCTTATAGGAGAAGGCTAGGGTTCGTGAACAAAGCAAAGGCCAATAACAAGGGCCCTAAAAATAAAGGAAATTACATCTAAACCAGCCAAGTGTTTAAACCATAAAATTAAATGATTTACCCATGGCGTCTACTAATTACTCGACTGGCTATGGGGTCCATAACACATCGATGGAGGTAGGCTGAGCTAGCTTTCAGTTTTTAAGCATGCCTCTAAAATGAGCCAAATATTCATGGGTATTTTCTCCTTGTTTAGTGTTGAACATTCTTTGGAGAATATCATATGGCTTGTATAAGTTGTCTGAGCTAGAGTACAACTTCGCACATGTCTCCAAAATTTGTTTGACGGTGTCGAGATGAATAACATTATTGGAGACAGGTTCTTCCATCCTGTTGATGAGCCAACTAATTACCAAAGTGTCATTTTTTAACCACTTAGCATAAGCAATATCTTCTTCATCAATGGGTGGCCCATGTTTGGTGAGGTGACCAAGTAGATCTCGTGTTATAAGGAACCGTTGAACCGATGTGGACCAGCTCAAGGAATTTGATATACCTCACAGGGTATGGTAGTAATCTTGAGAATATCATTCTTATTACCCATGTATTCTTCGGCTATAAGAGGCAATTCAAGGGTAATAATGTACTCAAATTTTAAGTAGCATAAGTAAGCTACTTGGAGATTCAAGACCAGCCAAGGCTAGCTCAGGTAGATGGGAGGAGAACCCGAGCTTATCAAATCTTTAGGCAAGGAGAGAAGCTTCTTAGGCCAGTTAAATTGCTGGCCAAAAATTTATATAATTAATTCTCTAGTCTTCCTAGTAGATAAAAGCAAAAATCAATAAATAAGCCTGAGATCAAGTAAGGTAAGGTAGCAATTCAGATTTAGATATTTCCAAGATCATTCCAAAAATATATTTGACTCCAGAATGGAATAAACCAGTATATATTCAGTTATTCATGATTTGGGCAAGATTTAATTAATCAAAAATAAAAAAATAGGCCTAATCAAAAAGATATTGTAAGATCTTCAAAAAACAACAATCTTTCTTCAAATGGAGTGGTGTTAAATTGCCACTTCCTTTCTTATTTTTTGCTTGATTCCTTTTATGTAAAAAACAATATTCGATGCTTGATTTTCCAAGAAAAATCAGCCACCTCGTGGCTCTCAAATAATTCTCCAAAAAATCACAAAACCGAGTGGAGTTCTTCAAACAACATGGTTAATGGAGAAGCTTAGCATAGAAGCTAAGTAATTAGATTTCTGAAATCTAATGGAGAAAAAATCACTCATAATAGGGTCAAGAACAATTTTCTTCATCAGGAAAATCTTGTTTCCACAAAATAAAAATCTCAACATAAACGGATTTTCAACCAAGAACTTGCAAACCAACAAAGCTACCTTGGTAAACTTCTTCTAATCCAAGATGCATAAATCTCAATAATTTCATAAGATGAAGACAACAATAAAATCATCACTGAACTATCTTCTAAAGATCCAAAAACCAAGGGCATGAAGTAATAATAACAAGAATGAAAAACTTATCTGACAAGCTTCAATCTTGCTTCACAAAGAGCCTTCTATGAGTACCTTTGATCATAACTTCTTAGATCATTCTTTTTATGTGGGGATCCTAAATTTGATGCTCCGATACCATGCTGAATTTAGAACCCCATGATTGAAACCTCAAGTAAGATGAGAGATGGAGAGCTCGGATAGAGAGGAGAAAGAAAAGAGAGAAAAGGAGTTTAAGCTAGAGAGAGATTCTTCATGAGTTGAAAAGTGGAGAGCTTGATTGAACCCTTCAACCAAGTGTTATGGTCCTGGGTTAAGTACCTATGCCTTCCGCTCCTAACAAGCCGGTCTTTTGGGTAGTATTGGCTAGGTGCTTAACAACGTGGTATCAGAGCAGGGTAACATGGGGGATACTTTCAGCAATGAAGAAATCCAAATCAGGATACAAAAGATAGAAGATAGCCTTGAAACAACACAACCAGTGTTGGGGAAGGTTTGTGGTTTGGAAGAAGAGATGAGCCAAGTGATCAACATGCTAATGGAGTTGAGGGCAGAGAGACATCATAGTCCAGAGCTGACAGAGGTTGCTCAACCAAACCACAGAAGAGGGTAGCAGTGGCCTGGGCGCAGTGCTATCCAAGAACCCCAACATGGAGGCACAGTTCCAAGGTACACCAAGTTAGAGTTTCCCTCTTTCAATGGTTCAGTTGATCCCTTAATTTGGTTGCATAGATGTAAAAAAAATTTTGAACCAAGGGACTACTGAATGGGATAAGATGCAACTAGCCTCTTTCCATATGACAGATGAAGCCATGTTATGAGTTACTCAAGTAGAGAAAGAGAGACCAGGGATGACTTGGGGAGAATTTAAAAATCTATGCACAGTTAGATTTGGCCCTCCTGCCAACAGCAACCCCCTGGGAGAGTTAGTCCTATTGCGACAAACTGGTTCGGTGGAACAATATCAAAAACTGTTCCAGGAAAAGTTGGCTAGTTCTGGTGAGAGGGTATTGGTTGACCAACAGGTCTCCCTATTCACAGCGGGTCTCAATGAGTATTTACAGCTAGAGGTAGAACTCCTTATGCCTATGGATTTAGCTCATGCAATGAATATGGACCGAGCAACGGAACAACGACAACAGTTGCAGCAACGTAAGCCGGGTAGGTCGGGTGAGAGGAAAACTTCTTCCAAGTGGCAAGGGTGCTGCTATATTTCATCTCAGGGAGCATCTCCAGCAGCCCCATCCTCCAGACACACTCCGACTATGACTCAGGTAGTCGATCCCCGCCCTGGTAATCCCCTCCCGAACTTTATCAAAAAATTAACGAGTGCTGAGATGGCAGAAAGGCGGTCCAAAAATTTATGTTATAACTGTGATGAGCAGTATCGGGTAGGGCACCAATGTAAATGATTGTTTTGGCTCGAGGTGGAGGATTCAAAGGATCCAGAGGAGCCAAAGGATATTATCGAGGAGCAACCACTGGAGATATCTTTGCATGCTATTAATGGACAGAAATCACCTAATACAATGCAAGCCCGAGATCATGTCATCGACCGAGAATTGGTGGGACTAGTCAACTCAGGGAGTACACACAATTTTTTGAGTTTGATAGCCGCATAGCATCTCCAGCTTCAGATACACACTCATCTGACAACCACCGTCTCAATGGCCAATGGCGAGAATCCCTAGCTATGGGATTAGTCAGGAGGTAACTTTTTCCAATGGCTCTACTTCATTTAATGCTGATTTTTTTGTTATTCCCCTGGCAGGATTTGATATGGTATTAGGCATTAAATAGTTACAAACGTTGGGGCCCATTCTGTGGGACTTTTTGGCTTTAACCATTTTGATTTGGCAGGGAGTCGGGTGCCCTTACAAAGCTTTCAGGTGGACAGGGCCCACTGCATGCACACTTTGTAGACACAAGAACAGCCTGACAGTACTAGTGATGGTCTGGTTGAGGAGTTCCCTGACCTCTTCCAGGAGCCTTTGGGTTTGCCTCCCTTGAGGCATTGTGACCACATGATCTGTCTGAAACCAGGATCTGAGGTAGTGGTCGTGCGACTGTATCGTTACCCACACCTTCAAAAGGACGAGATAGAGCGTCAGTGCCAGTAGATGTTGAAATAGGGTCATATTCGTCCCAGTTGCTCCCCGTTCTCTTCACCCGTCTTACTGGTGAAGATACATGATGGGACATGGAGGTTTTGCATGGATTATCGGGAGTTGAATGTGCAAACAGTGAAAGACAAGTTTTCGATTCCGGTAGTGGATGAGCTCCTAGATGAGTTACATGGGTCGTGGTTATTCACTAAACTTGACCTCCATTCGGGATACCATCAGGTCCGGATGCACCCCTCTGATATCAAGAAGACGGCGTTCCGCACGCACCATGGCCACTTTGAGCTCGTCGTCATGCCGTTTGGGTTATCCAAAGCACCCTCCACTTTTCAAGCTTTGATGAACGAGGTATTTAGTCCCTATCTTCAAAAATTTGTTCTTTTGTTTTTCAATGATATTCTTATATATAGCAAGTTGGTTGAGGAGCACTTAGCACACTTGAGGACTGTTTTCGACTTGTTACGAGCACATAAGCTCTATTTGAAACATTCCAAGTGTTATTTTGCGGCTTCACATATGGGGTATCTGGGACACATTATCTCACATGAGGGGGTTAAGGTGGATCCTGAGAAGATCCGAGTTATTCATGAGTGGCCAAAGCCACAGTCTTGTTATGCATTACGAGGTTGTTTGGGTCTTGCGGGCTGCTACCGCAAATTTATTCAAAACTATGGGCCGGTGGCAGCACCATTGACCAGTCTGCTCTAGAAAAATTCCTCTATTTGGAATAAGGAGGCCACCAAGTCGTTTGCGGCACTGAAAGCTGCCGTCACATCCGTGCCAGTATTACAACTTCCCAACTCTGACGAATTGTTCGTGGTAGAGTGTGACGCTTCAGGCGTGGGTATTGGGGCAGTTTTACAGCAGCTGGGCCATCCTATTGCGTATTTTAGCAGATAGTTGGTAGTCCACCATCACAAGCTGGTAGCCTATGAGCATGAATTGATTGGGCTGGCCAAGGCGGTCCAACATTGGATGCCTTATCTCTAGGGTCAGACTTTTCTCATACACACGGATCACTACAACCTTAAATTCCTACTAGAACAGCGTTTGACGACGTCGCCACAGCAGTACTGGATCAGTAAGTTGTTGGGGTTTGAATTCTCAATGGAATATCATGCAGGGAGATTAAATAAGGCGGTAGATGCCTTGTCACAGTGTTTTGAGGATCAGCAGTCAGTCTATTCGATCAGCCAGCCGAGATTTCTCATCCTGGAATTGGTGAGAGATGCACATGCCACTGACCCTGCACTGAGGGAACTGCATTAGAAGATTTCGGAAGGGACAATGAATTTGAAGTGGTCCATCCAGGATTTACTTATTTATTACAAGCAATGGTTTTTCCTTCCACCTGAGTCCGAGTTGATTCCAGCTATATTTTTGGCCTTCCATGACAGTACACATGAGGGGATACAGAAGACTTTGCACAGAATTCGAGCTGATTTTTATTGGCAAGCCATGAAACCCTCTATTGTGACTTATGTGGGCGACTATTAGGTCTACTAGCACAACAAAGCCGAGCACTTGAGTTCAGCCAGTCTTCTCCAGCCTTTGGCCCTTCCTACGTAGGTTTGGCCCGATGTTTCGATGGATTTTGTGGAAGGTCTACCCCTGTCCTCTGGCAAATCCGTACTTTTCGTGGTGGTTGATGGATTCTCCAAGTACAGACATTTTATACCATTGGCTCATCCTTATACAGCAACACGGGTTGTTCAGACTTTCCTAGAGTAGATAGTCCGCTTACATGGCATTCTAAAATCCATTGTGAGTGACAGAGATGCGGTTTTCACGAGCACCTTTTGGAGGGAAATTTTTCACTTGAGCAGGACTAAATTGAAGTTCTCCTCTGCCTATCATTCACAGAAAGATGGGCAGACAAAGGTGGTGAACCACACCATCGAGCTGTATGTATGGTGCTTGGTGGGTGATCATCCGCGGCAATGGGTTCAATGGCTTTCGTGGGCCGAATACTGTTACAACACTTCATTCCACTCTGCCTTACAATCCACTCCTTTCCGGGTTATATATGGTTGGGATCCACCTCGCCTTCTCACGTACAACTCTGGGTCCACCCGCATGGATGCGATTGATCAAGCACTCATACACCGAGATCTACTACTACAGCATATCACAAACGGGTACGACGCACCCAAGCTCAAATGAAGGATGTCTACGACAAAGGCCACCATGAGGTCTCTTTTGAGGTTGGGGAGTATGTGTGGCTACGGCTCCAGCCCTACCATCAGTAGTCTCTTGCGGGACCTCCACGACATAAGCTTTCTCCCAGATTTTTTGGGCCATTTCCCATTCTTCGACATGTGGGACCAATCGCCTATCAACTCAAATTACCGAACAAAGCCAAAATTCATGATGTATTTCATGTCTCTCTTTTGAAGCCACATTATGGGGTGCAGCCTACATCCACTCCATTCCTACCACCAGTTGATAATGGCGAGGTTATTCTTAACCTAGCTACGGTGTTACACGATCGGCTGACCAATGACCATTGGGAGAATCTCGTTCAATGGATGGACACTGACCTCGACGCTGCAACATGGGACCGTGTGGACATCTTCAAACAAGTCTACCCAGCTTTTGAGCTTGCGAACAAGCTCTTTCTCCATGGGGAGGCAGATGTTGTGGACTCAATAGCACACCGAGCCACACAACGAAGGAGGTAGCAACAACTCACTCAATAGGATTTATTTCTTATATTACTTTGAGTAGGATTTATTTCTTATATTCTTTTAAGTAGGAGTTATTTCTAATTACTTTTATATGTAGGGGCATTATGGGAAATTATTGTAACCCTAACCCTAAAACTCCATGACGTGATCTATTTAAAGGAAAGAATGAATGAAATAGGTAAGCTTTGAGATTTTAGAACAACCTAGTGTAAACAGACTGAGATCACCTCTTGATCTCGAGTTTAGGTTTTACTCCAAAAATCCAACCTATCCTTCACTCTCCATTGCCATCCATCTTCATCCACCTTCATCCATCATCATCCATAGTTGGAAGAGGAGCTTCATGCCCTTTTCCAAGCCCAAAGAGAGGGTCTTCCCTCCTCCTCAGCATCAACAACAAGCAGGGGTTCTAACCCTCTTGACGAGCAAAAAAAGGAAGAGTTTCTGGTTCTTCCACATGAAGGACTAGTGCAACTCCTCTAGTTTGGATGTCTTCACAGAAACAGAGCAGAAACAGCCATCAACGTGGACCAAGGCTACCCCCTAAGCTATGACTTCAATCCTAACACGAGTAGCAACCAAATCAGGGTTGAAACCCTTATTTACGTGAGCAAGAAAAGGTACATCTTTCAATCCTCTCTCCACGTGATAATATTTCAATTCTAGCTATAATTCTAGCACTAGAGGGGAAGACCAATCAAAGAAGGGATCTTTAACCCTCCTTACCGAGTCCAACAACTCAAGACCAATGCTGGATTCACAAATCCCATGTTGTGTTACTCGATCCATGACCGGGACCGTAACATTTGGTATCAGAGCAGGCGCCACGTCCCGAATTTGAGTCCCCGCGGCCGTGTGCGCAGGTGGACCGCAAACCCCTAGCGGGATCCCTGACCTGGTCGCGTTGCTGTGTTAATGCCACCGTGGTCGTCAGCTTGGGTGGGCGGGGTGTGATGTTATGGTCCTGGGTTAAGTACCTATGTCTTCCGCTCCTAACACAACGGGATTTAGAGCTGCCTGAACTAATGAAAAACCCAGAGCAACATCTTTTAAGGAATTAAAAGATGTGTCCTAAAAAAAGTAACATCCCTAGAAACAATTAACTTTTGAAGAGAATGATTATAACAAACATAACTTTTTTGGATGTGAGAGTAACCAAAAAAATACACTTAAGAGACTTAGGGCCAAGCTTACTTTTCTGAGGGGATGTGACATGAACAAAGCATGTGCAACCAAAGACCTTCAAAGGAAAGGAGAAGGGATCTTCATCTAGAAATAACAATGAGTATGGGGATTGATGGCTAAGTATTGAAGATGGTAGCCTATTATAAGGAAGCATACTATAAGAATGGCATAAGGCCATTAAAAGTTGGGCACCTTCATAGAGTAGAGTTGACCATGGGCCACCTCAAGGAGAAGTCAGTTTTTTTCTTTCAGCTACACCATTTTTTTGAAGGGAGTAGGCACAGGATATCTGACGAATAATGCCATTATCCTGACTAAAGGAATTAAATTCACCAGATAGGTACTCTTTGGCATTATCTGACCGAAACACTTGTATTTTTTCCAAACTGAGTGGACACAATGGCATGAAAGAACTTAAATATGGAAAAAATTTAGACCGTGTGACTCAAGTGAGGTCATCAGCAAAAGTAATAAAATACTTAACTTGAGATATGTTTGAGACACTTAAGGTTCGTCGTACATCTGAATGAATTAATGAAAAGGGAGCAACACCTTTAAGTTTATCTCGAGGAGAATATGTTGTTCTCTAGTGTTTGCTCAATTGGCAGACATCACAATTTAAATCTGATAAAGTTTTCAAAGATGGAAGTTCTCCAGCGATGCAACTAATGGATGTCCAAATCGGTTGTTCCTCTATCTGAGAAGTGGAAACTGTAGTTACTAGAGGCAATTCTAAGTAATAGAGGCCCCCATGTTCATGGCCTCTACCAATCACCTGCTTCATTGTTATATCCTAGAAAACACAAGAAGAAGGTGAGACGGTGATAGAGCAATTAAATTGATTTGTTAATTGGTTAACAGACAACAAATTTAAGGGGATTTGAAAGACAAATAAGACATCATTAAGCGATGGTGATGGAGTAACAGAGGAGGATCCCTTCCAAAAAAACTTTGGTTTGGGATCCGTTGGCTATGGTAACAAACTTGTCTGGTAAAACATGGAGACATGGAATGTAATAGACTCTTATTACCTGTAAGATGCTTGGAGGCCCCTAATAAGTCGATGATCTAGGATGAAGAAGAGGAAGTGGTAGAAATCATACCCGAAGCAATGGTGGGAGCAGTAGTAATAGAAGATGTAGGAGAAGATGGAGAGGATACCATCAGAGTTTTCATCCTTTGCAGCAATTCATAATCATCTTCGATTATAGTCTTCTTGCCTCTTTGTAACTCAAATTTGTCTTCATTTCTCTCATCATTAATCGAGACATGATTGGCATTGACCCAATCTGGTTTGCCTTGAAGCTTCCAATAGGTATCCACCAGATGGTTTAGTCCACCACAATGAGTGCAGATCCGGTTATCTAACATTAAAGAACCAGAGATAGTTCTAGTACCTCTTGTTCGGCCTCCTCAATAGTTTCTATCGAACCCTTGGGTAGTATAAGATGTACCCCCATTACCTGAGTACATAGCAAATGATTCTTTAGTATGAAAAGTGGAGGAAGGATCTATTATCCAAAGTAATGTTTCACTTATGTCACTGAATGATGGAAGTGCGAAGGAGCTAAGTAAGAAGTTGAGCCTTAGCCACTTCAGGATATGGCTTGATGTTTGACAGACAAATAGCAGCTACTAAGGCCTCCCGGTGCTTTTCTTGAACTGAGATGTCAGTGGAGTAGGGTTGATCAATCTTCCACTCTTGAATCAGTCATCTAAATCAAGTCATATATTCATGTAGATTGTCCCCTTGCTTTGTTTTGAACATGTTTTGGAACACATCATATAACTTTCATAAGTTTTCCGTACTAGAGTACAACTTAACTAAAGTGTCCCAAGTTTCTTTTGCAGTCTCAAGGTGAACAACGTTGTTGGCTACATGCTCCTCCGTGCTATTAATTAGCCAACTAATGACAAAGGTATCATTCTTGAGCCATTTCACATAGGAACTATCTTCTTCATCAATTTGTGGAATTGGTTTGGTTAGGTGGCCTAAGATGTCTAGAGTAATGAGAAGCCTCCTAACTGATTGTTTCTAGATCAGATAATTAGACAACCCTCTCAAGGAAATAGTGGTAATTTTAAGAATATCACTCTTACTTCCCATATAGTCTTCAACCATTAATCAACAAGTAAACAATTTCTTATGTGCAATATGGCAATCCAACAAGCAACTTGAGAAGCAAGGCAAATATATAAATCAACTTGAGAAGAAAGAAGGAAATTGAACTCAAATAGTATGCATCATTAATCATTCATCAAAGAGAAGTCCATGTGCTATCTCATAGAAGGTAGATCTCATACCTTTATCACACATGAACTTAAAATTGAACTCAAATAGTATGCATCATCAATCATTCATCAAAGAGAAGTCCATGTGCTATCTCATAGAAGGTAGATCTCATACCTTTATCACACATGAACTCAAATAGGCAAATCGGATTGGAGAGGATATTCAACTGAGAGAGAATAGAAGGTAAGTTACTATCCTGTTTTAAACAAGCACTAAACAGAAATATACTAATAGTCACGTGCTGCTTATGTCAATTAGAGAGCATTAAAAATTTTATCTATTAGGAAATTATCTCAAATCAAATAAAATCTTTAATCAAAGTTGAATCAAATCAGAATCCAACCCGGGTATCTTTCAAAGAGGGAAACTTACCTTCTGTTTCAAATTCGCCACCTAGCAATTGAAAAACTCACGATATTTGCTTCTTCTTTCCTTAAACCGGTTAGGAAATAAATACCACTGAATATTTTAATATTAGAAGTCTTCAAATCAACCAAAGACAATAACACTTTCTTTCCTTAAACTAGCACCTCTCAGCTTGCTTCAAGAAGGAAACTTTCCTTCTCTAAATATGCATCAACCTTAGATGATTGAATCACAACCTTTTTTTTTTTGCTCTTTTTTTGTCAAATATTTTAGGTAAGTTTAAAAAGAGGATAATACAGCCAATGAAAACCAAAAATCATTGCAAATAACCAGCAACCTTGTCAACAAAAAAAAAACTCCTTGGCACCTTATAAAATTGTCTTTCTATGAGCTCTTTGTGAAGAAACATTAACCGATATAATAACTCAAAAAATCAGTAGAAAAAAATATTAAATCATATTAAACTCAGATTCCAATAAAAGATATAGTTAACCTTGATCCAAATGCAAATTCCAGTCACAAATATGTTATGGACTCCATAGCATCACGAGTTATCAACAGGCGTAGGAATTAAATTATGTCAATTTCCCTTTTCCTTTTAATGTAATTCCATTTGGTTTGGTTTGGTTTAGATGTAATATGGCATGAACCATTTGACCCATGGGTCAACTTGTATTTCCTTCATCAACCCTATTTATGGGGACGTCAAAGTGAATCAAAGTAAGCATTGAGAAAATTAGAATTAAACAGGTCGGATTCTCCTTCAGAGGTCTAGGTCGGATTCTCCCTCTGAGGTCCAGGTCGAGCTTCCTTCAAAGCTCAATCATTCCATTCTGAATTCCACCATTCCATGTTCTAGAAACAAGAATCCTCTTCCAGCGTCAAGATTCAATATGGAGGGAAGAGAGGAAAGAAGGGTGACTCGATCCATGGCTCGGGAAGATCCTAACATCTTGGTATCAGACAGGTCCACCCTTTGGGATTCATCTCCCCCTGAAGATTTGCGGCAATTAGTTGAGGACAATCATCAGAGGATAGACATTCAGGCTCAATCCCTTGAAGAAGCGTGTCATACCACATCTGACCGACATGAGGCTATCAAATCCATGGACGCAGCAATGCAAGCCATCCTCCGGCGACAAGACGACAGTGGTCTTCGAGTGCCGCCGCCGGCAGCCTACTCTTCACCGGTCGACCACCATCACTACAAGCCACCACCACCACTGAGCCACAACAATCCCCATATGGGGCCTTCCGCATAAGGACCAACTACGGTTCCCATGTATTTCAAACTCAATTTTCCTACATATGATGGGTCTAAGGACCCCTTGATTTGGTTAACCAAGTGTGACCAATTCTTTTATCATCAAAAAACATTGGCGGATAAGAAGGCTTATTTGGCTGCATACCACATGCTCGATGAAGCACTCCTATGGTACCACCAATTCCAAAATGACCAATTGGTTTAGGATTGGGCGACCTTTAGACAATCATGCATGATGAGGTTTGGTCCTCTAGCTAGTAGCAATCCATTGGGAGAATTAATCAATTATAAACAGAATGGGTCACTAGAGGTGTACCAAAAGACCTTCCAGGAATGGTTGGCCCACGCTAGTGAGTTTATCAGTCACTCCCAGTATGTTCACATCTTTACTGCTGGTTTGACAGAAACTTTGCGGCTGGAAGTTGAATTACTTGGTCCTACAGAATTGGACCATGCTATGAATTTAGCAATTGAGCATAAGCAGCGAGTTCTGAAGGATTCACTGGTTCGAAAACCAGTTTGGCCAGGTAGGCACAATGCCACTGCATTAGCAACCTATTCTGGGCCTCCACGTTCTGGAGCCAGTGCAACACCGCATCCAAACAGTTCTAACTCTATGCCACCAGCCCCTTCAAAAAATTGAATAGACAGGAAATGGAACAGAGAAAGGCCAAGGGCGTTTGTTTTAACTGTGATGACCATTATGTCCAGGGTCACATATGCAAAAGATTGTTTAGTGTGTGTCTGTGGGAGGATTGTGAGGACATACTACCAAAGGAAGAGATTGTTGAAACAAACCAAGAAGGTTCAGAGATTTCACTTCATGCCATGACTGGCCTACGTAGTTCTAACACCATGCAAGTTCGAGCCCAGTTACATCATCTACAATTACTAGCTTTAGTTGACTCTGGCAGAATGCATAACTTCAACAGTCAGCCAGTGGCATAACAACTTGGGTTAGTTATCCAGCAATAGGCAGGCCTCTCCGTCTCAGTGGCCAATGGGGCCAAAATTGCTAGTGTGGGCATATCTCCTACCACCCACTTTGATATTGAGGGACACTCCTTTATTGCAGATTTCTTGGTGATTCCACTAGGAGGATTTGATTTGGTACTTGGAGTTAAATGGCTCCAACTGTTGGGGCCTATTTAATGGGATTTTTAGGCTCTGACCATGACCTTCACAGAGGACCAGCGTCATATCACATTGCATGGCACCCAGGCACCAGTGCCCTGCACACTTCAGGCTGTTCAGGTCCATAACACAAAAAATTGTAAGTTATCTCAATTACTTATAGACTTTAGGGATATATTTCATGAACCTACTGCTCTTCCGCCTATTCGGCACTGTGATCACAGCATCCAATTGAAGATGGGAACTGAACCTGTGGTGGTGCGGTCTTACTGTTACCCCCACCTACAGAAGGATGAAATTGAGAGGCAGTGCCAAAATATGCTCGCCCAAGGAATTATTCAGCCAAGAAGGTCTCCTTTCTCCTCCCCGGTATTACTGGTCCGAAAGCATGATAAGTCATGGAGGTTTTGTGTGGATTACAGGAAACTCAACGCTCACACCATTAAAGACAAATTTCTCATCCCCGTGGTGGATCAGTTGCTAGATGAGTTACACAGTGCGACTCTATTTACCAAGCTGGACTTGAAGTCTGGCTATCATCATATCTGAGTTCATCCTTTAGATGTGGAGAAGACATCATTTTGCACGCACCACGATCATTTCGAGTTCCTCGTGATGCCATTTGGTCTCTCCAATGCGCCTTCCACATTCCAGGCCCTTATGAATGAGGTATTTTCCTCTCTCTTGAGGAAATATGTTTTGGTATTTTTTTATGATATTTTGGTGTATAGCAACAATTGGGACGAGCATCTTCAGCACCTTCACCAGGTACTTACTCTTCTCCGCTCCCATCATTTGGTTTTAAATCAGTCCAAATGCTCTATGGGCACCTCCGAAGTGGCATACTTGGGCCACGTTATTTCAGCAGTTGGGATGCAGGTTGACCGGAGTAAGATTCAGGGCGTCATAGATTGGCCTCCTCCCACCTCCATTACAGCGTTAAGGGAATTTTTGGGCCTCACTGGGTATTACAGGAAATTTATCCGCGGCTATGGCCAAATTGCAGCACTGCTCAACAACCTACTCAGGAAAAATGCCTTCACCTGGTCTGAGACAGCGGCTCATTCATTTCAGCAGTTGAAAGAGGCATTATCATCAGTGCCAATTTTGCAGCTACCGAACTTTGATGAATTATTTGTGGTGGAATGTGAAGCTTCGGGAGGCGGTATCAGTGCAGTGTTACACCAACAAGGACACCCGATCGCTTATTTCAGCCGCCAGCTTGGCCAACACCCCCACAAGTTAGCAGCTTATGAGAGGGAATTGATCGGTTTAGCAAAGGCAATACAGCATTGGCGGCCTTATCTCTAGGGGCACCCATTTCTGATTCGCACCAATCATTGCAGCCTCAAGTATCTTCTTGAGCAACGCCTCACCACCTCCCCTCAACAGCACTGGTTAAGTAAACTGATGGAGTTTGACTTTACAGTGGAGTATAAACCTGGAAGTTTGAATGTGGGGACTGATGCTTTATCTCACCGAGATATTCCAAAGCAGCAATTAAATGTAATCAGTCAGCCCAGAGCTCTCTTGTTGGATTCTATTTTGGAGGAGACACAACAGTATCCTGAACTTATTGCATTATATCATGAGATTCAGCAGGGGAGATCGGAGAAACATTGGACGGTTTAGGATCGTCTTGTCCTATTCAAAAACTGGATTTTTCTTCACCACACGGCACCACTTATTCACAATATTCTAGCCTCTTTCCATGATAGTACACATGAGGGCCGACAAAAAACATATTTTTGGATCAGTCGAGACTTTTATTGGAAGGGTATGCACAGTATAGCAAATTATGTGGCGGCTTGTCAGATTTGTCAATGGAATAAAGCTGAATCATTAAGTCCAGCCGGGTTGCTCCAACCACATCAACTGCCATCACAGGTCTAGTCAGATATTTCAATGGACTTCATAGATGGCCTTCCCTCTTCATCCAGCAAATCCGTTATATTTGTAGTGGTTGATTGTTTCTCAAAGTATGGCCATTTCCTCCCTCTAGCGCATCCTTACACTGCAGCACACGTAGCTTAGCTCTTCATGGATAATATTGTGTTAGGCTCTCTAGCCATGGATCGAGTCACCCGGCGATCTCCTCTAGCTTCCAGATTGAATGACGAAGAAGGGAAGGATTTGGGGTTCTTGGAACGCCCAATGATGAAGGGACGTGAGCCTTTGAAGGAGCTCCAACCTTTATACCATTTAAAAAAATCTCAAATTTTGTAAACATATTTTTTTAATATATAATAATAATTTAAAAAGTAATAAATAAATTAATAAATCAGATTAATATGAAGGTTATGATCAGGTAAGTTCATATCATTCAGATAAAACCAACGAGAGAGAAAAATTGCTAATATTTTCATGGAGGTCTCTCGCCCACCCCCCAAAGGCAAAACTGAATCTGATGAAACAAAAGAGTTGCTCGCTCTTTCCACTGGCTTTAAGTAATTCCTCGCAAAACTAAATTTTGCACTTGGTCACGCAAGTAATACGTCATCTTCCGGGGGGGGGGATGGGGGTGGGGGTGGTGATAAAAGCGCAAAAGAGAGGAATACCTCTTCTTTGCTCAAAAGGTTTTATTTCCTATAATTAACCAGTATTTTACAACAACTTCATAAACAAAGAAGATTGTTAAAACCACTGGCCTCGAATGACTCTCCCCGTAATTCAATTAGGTAGAAACGAACAAGCCTTTAGGGTGTAACAGACAGACAAAAAATACCTTCCTCACATATTCCATAAGAACCACCACCAAAATTTGGATCCCCAAAAACCAAAAATAAAACAAAGAAAGATTAACAAAAATAAAATAAAAAAAGAAAGCTAACATGTTAGTTCACCTACACCGCCAGCTTAAACACCCCCTCCCTCCTATATCCTGCCTGCTAGTGGCGGTGAAAGTAACAAGAAAAACCTCTATATACCCCCCTTCCCCCTTCACAAATGGTGGCAGTGCTAGTTGTTGGCAGTTAAACTCTACAGCTCCCCTCCAACAATCAGATACCTTCAACAGCGGGAGAACCAAAAGACTTCAACATGCAAAAACCATGGACAGAAGAATACCCTATAAACCTAAGAAAAATAAGAGAACATCCCTATCGATTATATCATTGAAAAATACGTCCAATAAAACGAGGGGACTTCAGTCCCATGCACTAGTAACCCCAGGACCATAACCACCACCACCACCACCACTACCGCTACTACTACCACCACCACCACCACCACCACCACCACCACCACCACCACCATACCCAGGAGAAGACCCATAGCCACCACCGCTGTTGCCTCCACCATAGTAGTCTGATCCACTTCCTCCTCTACTGAAAGCACCCTCCCTACGGAAATCACGGCTCCCAAAGCGTCCCCCACCAGATCGACGGTTTCGTCCCCCACCACCATATGAAGAGCGAGCTGCATAACGAGAAAGCCAAGCAGGTACCTCCTGGTTTGATTCCTGCATCAGTTCAGCCAGAGCCCTGGCCATGGAGGAATTATTTTCATTGAAGAATGCAGTGGCAAGCCCAGACTTCCCGGCACGCCCTGTTCGTCCAATTCGGTGCACATAGTCATCGATGTCATTAGGGAGATCAAAGTTCACCACATGGGCAACATGGGGGATGTCAAGACCACGAGCAGCCACATCTGTGGCCACAAGGATTGGGGTCATGCCACTCTTGAAGGTCCTCAATGCTTGTTCTCTTTCCTGTAAGTTGCACAGCCATTTTAGTGATTGGTTAAACTCAAAGATATGATATGCTTCTCAACCACTTGATTTGTGGGTGGGAAGGAGGGGAGAGTAAGGTGTGGGATTATCTATACACACATACATATATATATATATATGAAGCAAATGAATACAGAAACTAAATCACCATGCCTCAAATTAAGAAACTTGAACAATAATTCAGATGTACTGAGTAGTAATTAAACCCCAGAAAAAGTAGGCCAAAGTCAATATCCTGCCCAATGTCATATTTTTTTTAGCTTATACACCAATACGTTTATTTTGTTCTATCCACCTACATTATGCTACCTTACAAAGAATATGATCTTTCGTCATATGAACATGCATTTAAAGTTTTAAAGTTTTCAATATATTTAAAAAAGAGAAACTGAACATGCATTTAATTGTTCACCAAAAAGTTTGATCCCAAAAACAGTAGGACATGATGACATTCATTTTTCACAAAAAAAAAAAAAAAAATCAAAGTCGCTAACTGCACAAGATAGTTAACTCTGTAGTGACCAAGAGAAGAAAGAGGGTACAACATGGGCCCACAGCGTAAATACAATATACAGAATTCTGAATAATAAGCCAAAAAACAATCAATTATGTAGATACAATAATTATTGAGTCATTTCTTTCATCCAAATCCCAAAAAGATCCAATTCACCATACACCCTAGGTTCAATTTATTTATACCATAAACGGTGATTCGAAGTTTTCTCAATCAAGCAGAAAAACACCATATGCAATTGAACCAAAAGCAACAACAAACTTCAACAACTGCAAAGCCTCAAAGACATCCCCCCCAACACAAATATTCTATGTGACAATCAATCTGCCCTTGTTTCTTGAGAACTACTTTACATAACGCATCCATCACATGCTGTAAGTATTTTACTTCTTTAGGTAATAAATATGATAGTTATTTAAAGGACAGTCTGCCACAGATAGAGATTTATTCTGGAAAATCCTAATAATATTCTTTCTTCTTGGAATTGTTTTAGTGTTTATCTTAGAAATTTTAGTTAAAGACAACACCCACATACCTAAAGGAGCAATCACCAGTGCTCCCCTCTCTCTTCTTCTCAATGGGAAGAACACTCAAGAGATAATGATACCAAAAGGATTTTACTAACACTACCGAGTCATTGTAGACAAAACAAAGAGTTTTTTGTTACATTTCTTCCTTCTAATAGTAGCAAGAAATGATTGGGGCAAACAAATAATTAAAAGAAAAGGGTGCCAAATCAGGGCAAGCCCCAACAAGTTGGAAGAGAATCTAAACCAAATTGGTTATAATACCAACTCAGACAAGCAGGAAGAGGACAAATTGGAGACAAGTGTCAGGTGTAATCTGATAACTCCTCCTTCATTCATACTTTCCCATCCATTCTCTCAGCTCATCATCTTCCACCTCCCCAACTATACCTGCCTCTAACCAATTTCTATGTGAAACTATCATATAGCTATTCAACAAAGGTAACTAGTGCAACACTCGTAAACAGGAAAAACATGCAAAGGTAAAGCAGACATCAAGGAATGCAAAGAAATATCTCGCAGATTGTAACTAGACCTTTTCGAGTTACCTGTTGTGTTCTGTCACCATGGATGGTTGTGGCAGGAAAGCCATTTATACACAACCAATGCTCCAACGAATCAGCCCCTTTCTTCGTCTCCACAAATACCAAAGTCAAAGCTTGCTGAATGACAAAAACATGAAGTGATTATATACAAAAGCACTGAAAACAGATAAATGATTATAACAACCAACTCACTAAATCCAATGCCAATTAGAAAACATCTTTGCAAGTGATCAAACTTCACACAAAACTTATTTCTTAAAACAATATAAATCAGTCTTAGTACCTTTCCATGGGTCCCATTTGCTCTCTGAGCATGTAGAAGATCCATGAGATGGCTTCTTTTGTCCGATTCATGGACAAATTCAACCCTCTGAACAATCAAATCAGTACTTGAGCCAACTCTTCCAACCGCCAGAAATATGTAATTTGAAAGAAAATCAGAGGCCAATCTCTGCATATGGGAAACTATCAGCACTATAAAGATGTTTGGAATTTAAAAACAACAGACAGTTGCATGTTTAGAGTTCCAACTTAACCAGAGAAACATTCCAAACAACAGATCATGTATATGAAAGAAATAGGAAAAACAAAATATAGAGACCCATTCACAAAACCTAATGAACATGGAATATTCCTGGGATAGGACCCATTCACAAAATAGTTTTGACCGCGCTATAAAATTCAAAAAAATCCAACAAATTGAATACATAGTCGAATTTCTACCAAGGAACAACGCAGCTCAAATAAACAAAACAGGAAAGCCCCCCTACTGAAGGATTTCAAAGCATAACAAAAACAAGTGAAATATGTGGTATGGTACATATAAAAAACATCTTAATGTAGATAATTGAGGATAGAAATTCCAAATTGTCCATGAAAATTTACGAACTGACTCCTGCAGTAATCAAACAAACCTGAATTTCCTTGGGGAAGGTGGCACTAAATAGCATTGTCTGCCTCACACCTCGCTGAGGCATGTCCATCTGTTCCACAATCTTCCGAATTTGTGGTTCAAAACCCATGTCCAGCATCCGATCAGCCTCATCAAGAGCCAAATACCTAACCATTTGTAATGATACTCTAGCCCTCTCCAATAAATCTACCAGTCGCCCAGGAGTTGCAACAAGAATATCAACACCCCTCTCCAGCTCCCGCAGCTACCAATAGCACAATGCAAATTTCAATAGAGAAAGACAATTAAATGATTAAACAATTACAAACAATTGACAGAGAAATAACACCTAAAATAAAAATGCATTCAATAAGTGCTTAGTATAGTCACTTCTGACCGCTGAATGTGCACATGAAGGGGTAATGCAGTTAACAAAAAGTACATGAGATATTGCATCTGAAAAACTGAGAAAAAAATAAAGCATTAAGAAAATTTCTACTAAGAATTTCCAGTAGTAGAGTCAGAAAATATTAGCTATGGACAAACTTGATAAGCACCACAAAGTGTTGAAAACAATCACTCTCACTAAAAGCACAATAATGAGAGCTAAGTCAACATCAAAGAAAATAAAAATTCCAGGGCTCACTCGAAGCACAAAATGTTAAGAATTTTTCAGTTAATGTTGATTATGCACACAAACACACACACAAAAAAAGTACACACCCTACCCTGGTGAGACTTTTTTCTTTTGAAAACAACTCCCTGGTGAGACTTGGACCCAAGAATTTTAAGTATTTTTAAAGTACGGTGAAAGAACCCCCTCAGCAAATTAAAATTAGAAACTTAATGTAGCAGATGAATGTGGAGACCATATTTCCATCAACAACAAAATAAAGGATGCCTTTTGGCAAACTAAGAAGTTTCCAGAAATAATAAAGTTGCATGATTTAGTAAAAAATGTGGCCTTTTCATGACAAATAGAGCCTGAAAAGCTTTTAAATCTTAACACAGACACTATAACTATAACGAACAGCAGTAGAAACAAATTGTGATACATTAGTGGAAACAAGTTAATGAAAAAGATAACTAATGAGAAGCCAAATGAAAATATGGGAAACAAACTAGACGATTCCAAACCTGTTGATTAATTGGAGCCCCTCCATAAGCTACAACCACCTTGACACCAGTTTGGTAGGCAAATTTTCTTCCTTCCTCGTGTATCTAGAATAAAATAACAAAAAGGCTTAATTACTTAGAAACGACATGTGAAAAAAGATAATAAAATCAAAGGTTCATTATATAATACCTACCTGGCAAGAAAGCTCCCGTGTAGGAGAGAGAATGAGAGCAAGTGGGTAGACAGTCCGACCCCCCCTTGGCCTCTGAGCAAACTCAGCCTTCATAATACCACTTATAATAGGAAAACAGAACGCGGCAGTTTTACCAGACCCCGTCTGTGCACAAGCCATGAGGTCCCGACCTCCAAGAGAGATTGGGATAGCATGGCGCTGGACAGGAGTTGGTTTAACATACTTACATCTCCGTATATTTTGATTAAGCGCTTCCCCAAGATCAATCTCAGCAAAAGTATTTACTGGCGAGGGTACATTATCCCCACTAGTCTCTACTGGAATATCCTCATAAGCATCAAAATTAATCCCTGTATTTTCCTGTTCATCAAATGGTTCCTCAGTGTCGTCATCATTCTCAAATGGATTTACTTCACGTTCCCTACCGCCCCAGCCACCACCTCTGGCGCCCCAACCACCTGCACTGCCACCACGTCCTCCGTAACCAGACCTACCTAAATCACGATTAGGACCTCCCCAACGAGGTCCTGCCGGAGGACCACTGAAGGAAGATCGAGTGCCACCAGATGAAAAGTCGTTAGCTGCTGGTGCAGGGGGCTCAGCTGAGGGGCGGTTGCGGAGGTGAGGAGGCACGTAAGAAGATCTTGGAGGGCGAGAAGCGCCACCAGAAAGTCCGTTATTGGCAGAAGAACCAGCAGCTGTGTTCTCGGCTGCTGAATTCGCCACAGAATCTGCCCAGGAAGTTCGCATAATTAAGATTGCACCGTTGTGCTATCCCACAAGCCCTAGCTGGTGCTTCTGATCCAGAAGAGCACACAATAATCTAGCAAACAGAATAGTCGCTTGCCACAGAATTAAAAAACGATGCTTGTCCACCGTAAACAGCACAAGAAAAGAAAGTTGCAGTAACTTAAAGATTCCTGTATATTTTCGTGATTATCCGGATATACAATCTTCAGTGAAACACCTGAATCGAATCCTAAGAAGACAAAAACACCAAATCCTCGATCTCAGTAAATACTTAATCAGAACATCCAAACAGCATCCAAGGAGGGAGAGAGAAAGAAATCAAAACAACCGAAACTTTATCCAAAAAAAAACAAAAAAAAACAAAAAAACAAAAAAACAAAAGAAAGAAAAACTAGCATACAAAACACGGCGTGGTCACAAAAGAGAGAAGGTCGTAAGATGGAAAAAATAACCTGAAAGGAATGATGCAGCAGGTAGGCTATGAATCGTCTTTCAGAAACCCTAAAACGTTGCAGACAAAATCTCGCTCTAGCGTGCGACCGGACACAAAAATATCTTTCATCCGCCTGCTTTTTCTTCTCTTTTTCCACACGGTTGTTTTTTCTCTGTTTTATTTCGCCCCTTTCTCTCCCTCGTTTCAACGATAGTAGATCGCGCAAAGCTGTCCGTACAAATCTGGGGCTGACGTCATTAATAGACGGGCGGTCCCAAACTGCCACTTTCCACGGCCTAACGTGAAAATATAGGCTTCCTAATTTTTCTCTAATTTCTACAAAAACAAATCCAGCCAGACGCATTTACCAAAACACCTTCCTCGAGACACCTACAATACGGGCCTCGACGACACTAAACCGGCGCAGCGCGCTTTCGACTGAATACGAATATACGATGCGTGATAGCAAGCCCAAGTGGTCAATAACTATGACTTGTGGGACTTTATTTTCGGCCTCTCCACTATACTCGCGCTCTAACAAAATCCCCGGATGTACGCCGGATCCATCTCTCAACTGGCGTCTGGGTATTTGTTGGTTAATACTCATCATATATTAGGCGATATCAATCTGATTTAGGCGCAAAAAAAAAAAAAACTCTTTCTATTGTGTTTGGCACATCTAAAATCCAAGATGTATGGAGTGATATGTGAAACATATTATTGACTTAGAAGAAGGTTAAAAAGTAATTTTTCTAGTTTAGTGGCTTTTATAGAAATAAAGAATAATTGGCAATAAATGTCTTGGATATAATTTTTTTATAAAAGGCTCTTTTAGATGTTAATACAATTTGTTATGACCAGTTAAGAGGAAATTAATAATTCCACATGCAAAAAGTATCTTCTATAAGAGTAAGGCTCTACCCTTTGATGTAAAAGCAATTCACTAATAATTGAAGCGCTACTTTTCCCCATATCCCACCAGCACAAAGCTTCCTTTGGTTTTTTTGAATGAGACTTAGCTCAACTTTGTCTTCCACCATAGTAGGATATTGGACATAGATGTGATCACAGGTGGGGTCCTAGATGGGTTTCCCAAAACCCAAACCCCAACCTTGAAATCTAAAAACCAAAAACCCAAATGGGTTGGAAAACCAACCTCATCCATACCCCGTCTTTGCCCTGTTGAAATATGTAACCCGAGTATAGTGGCAATGATGTAAAATAACTTTATTTCTTGTCCATTTTTTCCCTTCTTAGAGTAAAATGGCGTTGATATAATTTATAAGATATACAATGTTATAAATACATGTTGAGTAGGAGGATTAAGGATCACTTAACCTAATCTTCCTTCCCTCCTCTCTCACTCTCTCTTGGTCGACCCCTCTTGTTTTCTCTTTCTCCTTCCACTTGTGCACCTCTTCTCTCTCTCTCTCTCTCTCTCTCTCTCTCTCTCTCTTTTGTTACTCTCTTCTCTCTTAATCTAATTCATTTACTATAAACCACATGGGATACAAATCTTACATGGTATCAGAGTATTAGGTTTAGGATCCCAAAATTATGATGTTGGTTGATCAAGTGTTTAATCAATGCTCTCGGTGGAGTTGAGGTGTTGAACAAGGTTCAGTTTTGATTTGTTTTTTGGCTCACAAAGATAAGTTTTTTTTCTCTTGTTTTTTTCCTTGAGATGAATGTTGGTGTATATCTTAGAAAGTTGGATGTTTATTAAGCGTGATATGCTCAGAAAAGATAGAGCTACTGCATCTTATATAATAGCTTCAGCCTTGTTGATTTTGATGTGTTCAATCCATGCTATCTTCGAAAAAAAAAAGATTAGTTTTTAGATTGATACAACTTGTGGAATTCTAGTTTTTTATTTGTTGAATGAGGCCATGATATTCCACTGTTGGTTCCATGGTTTTTTTATGATTGAAAAGCTATGTTGACATGCGTTGAATTTTGTTGAGATTGAAGGTTGTTGTCAATGTCATAGTTCAAGTTTTTTTTTACTCGTGAAGGTCTTTGCATTTACGCAAGAAAAGTTTTTTTTGATAAAGTTACACAAAGTTCTTTCTCATGTTGGCATTCTTCTAAGTTAAGATTGGTTCTGGATTTACATTCCAAAAAATTCAAGAAAAAAAAAAAAGAGAAAGTAAAGGCTGGAGTTTAATGATTAGTTGGCGCAGGAGTTACAAAAGGAAAGCTCCTTCTTTAGAAGATCCTCTAAGTTGATTGAGATCTCTTGAAATGTGTTAAAATTTTGTGTACCCTATCTTGTTCTTTTCTTGCCTAAAATAATTAGAGCAAGTTAAGATTGAGATTTTTTGGTGAAGTTGCATCTAAGACACTAAAAGAAGGTTTTCTTTTTTTCTTTTTGGAAGTGGTTGATTTGAATTCTTGATTGCATATCCTTTCTTAAGTAAGGAAGTGGCTTACCTAGTTGATCTCGGCCAGCTTGTGATGTCCTTATTTAGTGCTTGATTAGTTGATTAACGCTAGAATTATGTTTGGGTTGGTCCTTCCTTCTTTCCCAAGTTGGTTAACATTTTGGTTGGATCTCATAAGTTCAACACCTTTGGTTTAGTTTGGTTCTCCCTCACTTGAGTTGGTTCGTATTTGGGTTGGTTTATTGACTAGGTTGCTTCAAGGTGTTTTACTCACTCATCTAAGAGGTGAATTAAAGCATAATTAAGACTTCCTAAGTCTTATTTTCCCCTCTTCTTTAAATTTAGTTATTGAGCCTTGACTTCTTATTGTATAAGTGAAAGCATATCTCTGATTTGATTCTTGATGGTTGAAGATCACATGGGAAGTAAGAGCGATCTTCTCAAAACTACCATTATACCCTTGAGAGGGTTGTCCAATTACCTAGGTTGGTCACAATCATATTGGAGGTTTCTCATTACACGAAACCTCTTAGGACATCTAACCAATCCAGCTCCACCTATTGATGCGGAGGACATCTCCTATATTAAGTGGTTGAAGAATGACACATTGGTGATTAGTTGGCTCATAAATAGCATGGAGAAGCATGTGGCTAACGATGTAGTTCACTTGGAGACAGTCAAACATATGTGGGACACCTGTGTGGAATTGTACTCAAGTACAGAGAACCTACATAAATTATATGATGTTATTCACAACATGTTTCATACAAAGCAAGGAGAAAACCTACATGAGTTCTTGGAACGATTCGGGGGCTGATTTAGGAGTGGAAAATTGCTCAGCCCTACTCTACTGATATATTGGTTAAAGAAAAGTAGTGGGAAGCCTTAGCAATGACTATTTGTTTAGCAAACATCAAGCCATACCTTTCTTTGGCCAAAACTCAACTTCTCAACTCCTCGGCACTTCCATCATTCGATGACATAAGTGTCACATTACTTTGGTTACTAGACTCTTCTTCCACCTCTCAATCTGAAGTGGCATCTGTTATGTACACAGGTAATAGGGGTATACCTTCTTCCACCCGAGGGTGCAGTAGAAATTATAAAGGAGGCCAAGCATAAGGTGGTACAATTGGCTCAGGTCCTTTGTCTGATAACTGGGTGTGCACTCATCGTGGTGGATAAAATCATTTAGTGGACACTTGTTGGAATATTCATGGCAAACCAAACTGGGTCACTGCCAACTAGGCCTCGATTACAAAAAGGCAAGCAAATTGTAACCAATGACGATTATGCATTATTTCAAATAATGAAGACTTTCATTATATCTTCTCTTGCATCTTCTACTAATGTTGTTGCCACCACTACTTCAGGTATGATCTCTACCATTTCCTCCTCTTCATCTTGGATCATCGACTCAGGGGCCTCCGAGCATCTCACTGGTAATAAGAGTTTGTTACGTTCCCTGTCTTAATGTTTACCAGACAATTTTTTTAACATAGCCGACGAATACCTGACCAATGTTATTGGGAATGAATCATCCTTTGTTACACCCTCACTTTTGCTTACTGGTGTCTTATTTGTTCCCCAACCTCCATAAATTTGTTTTTTGTTATCCAGTTAACAAAATGGTTTAATTGCTCCATCACCTTCTCACCTTCTTCATGTGTTTTCCAGGATCTAACAACGAAGCAGGTGATCGGTGGAGGTCATGAATAGGGGGGCCTTTACTACTTGGACTTGTCTCTGGTGACTGCAGTTTCCACTTCTCAAACAGAGGCAAGATTATGGGACAACCAATTCAGACATCCATTAGCACCATCAATTATTTCCTTTTCTGAAAACCTTGTCTATTTTAAACTATGAAGTCTATTAGTTGAGCAAACACTAGATGACAAAATATTCTCCTCAAGCTGAACTTAAAAGTGTTGCCCCTTTTTCATTAATTCACTCAGATGTATGGGGACCATTGAGTGTCTCAAACATTTCACTAGTTAAGTATTTCGTTACTTTTGTGGATGACTTCACTCGAGTCACATGGTTGTTTTTGTTTAAAATTAGGTCTGATTTTTTTCTTTTACATATTTAAGTCTTTTCAAGATATGGTAAACACTTAGTTTGGTAAAAAAAGACATGTTTTTGTTCCGATAATACCAAAGAGTACCTCTCCAGTGAATTTTGATCCTTTTGTCAAGATCATGGTATTATCCATTAGACGTCATGTACCTACACCCCTCAACAAAATGGTGTGGCCGAAAGGAAAAAACACGCATCTCCTAGAGGTAGCCCATGGCCTACTCTACTCTATGCATTTGCCCTATTTTTATTGCCCCCACACCATTCTTAAAGCCTATTTTCTCATTAATCGGCTGCCTTCTTTAGTGCTCAACCATAAATCCCCATATTCATTGTTATTTCTAGATTAAGACCCCTTCTCCCTTCCCTTGAAGGTCTTCGAATGCACATGTTTTATTCATGTCACATCCCTCCAGAAGAGTAAGTTTGAACCTAAGTCTCTTAAGTGTATCTTCTCATAAGTTACCCTCGAACCCAAAAATGTTATGTCTGCCATAATCCTTCTCTTTGAAAGGTACTTGTCTCTATGGATGTTACTTTTTCTAAGGACACATCTTTTTATTCTTCAAAAGATCCACCTTCGGGTTTTTCATCTGTTCAAGCAACTCTGAGACCTATTGTGCCACTTGATATGGATCTACTTCACCCCCTTTGAAGCAGCGGTCGATACCACACCTGTGAAGTTTACGGATCCCTCCAAGGTAAGCCCATCTTTCCCTGTTGTATTTGCTATGCAATTTGATTCTAGGTCCATAGCTTTACTGAAGGAGTCTAGGACTTGCATTAGGCCCTCCACTTCTCATCTTATATCAAATTTTATTTCTCACCATCGTTTGTCTTCTTCTTCTTGTCAATTCCTTGCATTTATCTCTTTTATATTTGTCCCATAGTCGTATCAGGAGGCTCTGAGACATCCAGAATGGAAGGCAGCAATGGAAGAGGAAATGAATGTTTTATATAAGAATCAGACTTGAACCTTGGTTCCACTTCCTTCCGAGAAGAAACTCATGGACTGTACATGGGTTTTACCATTAAACACAATCTGAATGTGTTTGTGGCCAGTCTATTAGCAAAGGGATACACTCAGTGATATGGAGTTGATTGTGAGGAAATGTTCTACCTGGTGACCAAGTTAAATTTGGTACGAATCTTATTATCACTTGCTGCAAATTCTTCTTGGTCGGTATATCAACTAGAAGTAAAAATACTTTTTTAAATGGTGATATTAAAGAGGAGATTTATATGCATCCACCACCTAGTTTTGTAGTTGACGAGGAGTCGGTATGCAGATTGGGAAAATATTTATATGGCTTAAAACAATCTCCTCGGGCTTGGTTCGACAAATTTAGCCAAACAATGTTACAGTTTGGATTCCATAGATGCTCAATTGATCATTTCATCTTTGTAAAGAATACCTTAAAGGGAATTGTATTACTGGCAGTTTATGTAGATGATATTATCTTAACTGACAATGATGCGGAAGGTATAAAAGTAGTCAAATCGAAGATATGCTAAGAATTCAAATGAAAGACCTTGGACTTCTGAAACATTTTTTGGGTATTGAGGTCTTCAAGTCAAAACATGGGATTATCTTATCTCAGATGAAGTATGTTCTTGATATGATAGAAGACACAGGGATGATGGGATGTCAACCGTTAGGTACTCCAATGGATAGTAACACAAAGTTGTGTGCAAGCTCTGGTGAAGATGTGCATGTGGGAAAATATTAGAGACTTGTGGGAAAAATAATTTATCTTACAATGACCGGACCAAATATAGCATATGTCATTAGTGTCAATTGAGTAAGCTCAATATGCACACTTCTCTTCAACCTTCTCTTTGTTGTCCTCTCTACTCATCTCTTTCTTCTCCTCATCTCTTCTTCTGCTTCTCTCTCTCTTCCATTTCCTCAAGTTGACGACCTCAAGAGTATGGAATCCCAAAATCAAGAAAGAAAAACAATGGGAAGTATTAATAGCCTCTATTTGTCTTACTAATATCAAACCATATCTTAAGGTGTTTAAAACTCAAATCCTTAGCTTAGTTGCTTTTTCCTCTTTTGATGAGATAACATCCACGTTGATACGTATCATGAATCCATCTTCCACCTCACAAATTGATGTTTCATCAACAATGTACTTGAATAATAGGGGAGGAAATTCAAGTAATAGGGCATGAGGAAGAAGTACTAAAGGAGGCCATGGATGAGGTGGTAGGGTTGGACAAAACTCTTCCGAACCTAAAAATCAGAGTTGTACTTATTGTGGGGGCTTAAATCACTTGGTTGACACATGTTGGAAAATCCATGGTAAAACAGATTGGGTTACAAAAAATCATGTCTCTGCAAATAATGGAGACTAGAATAAAGTCAAACATTAAAATCATAAAAGCAAGAAGACTGTATCCAAAGAAGATTTTGAATTACTTCAGAAGTTAAAAATATGATGGTACCTACCCCAACAAGGCCTCTCCCACTACTTCAACAAATACTATCACAGGTATGGTCTCTACGCCTTCACCTTCTTCATCCTTGATATTTGATTCTAGGGCCTCTGACCATTTGACAGTTAATGGTAATCTTTTGAACTCTCCATCAACTTGTATGACTAATAAATTTCTCTGTAGCATATGGATCCCAAACCAAGGTACATGGGGTGGGGTCCACCTTTTCTACACCAGTACTTCATTTGCAAGATGTTCTTTTTGTTCCTCAGTTTCCTTTAAAGTTTTTGTCAGTAAATCAGTTAACTAAAAAATTTAACAATTCCATTATTTTTTCTCCTAATCGTGTTTTTCAGGACCTAGAGATGAAACAAGTGATTGGTGGAGGCCATGAATAAGGAGGACTTTATTATCTCAACTTGCCTACAGTCACTGCTACATCCAATTCTCATATTAAATCCCTTCAATGGCACAATAGATTAGGACATCCCTATCTATAGTCTCTCAAACATATGTTTCCTTCTTTTCACTTTATCTCTAGTTTAAATTGTAAAGTTTGTCAGTTGAGTAAACACCAGAGGAGTACTTAGGGTTACTTCCTTTTCGTTAGTTCGTACTGATGTGTGGGGCCCTTGAAACATTTCTAATATTTCTCAATCTAAGTACTTTATTTCTTTTGTTAATGATTTTTCTTGGGTAGCATGGTTGTTTTTACTTAAGGACAAATATGAAGTCTTACCTACCTTCAAATTCTTTTGTGCTATGACTTCTACTCAGTTTAATAAAAAATTATAAGTTCTTCAGTCCAATAATGTTAAGGAGTATAAGCCTGGTGAATTTAAATCCTTTTGTAGGGGCAATGGCATCATTCATCAAACTTTCTATGCTTACACACCACAACAAAATGGTGTGGTTGAAAGAAAGAATAAACATCTTCTTATTGCCCATGCTCTTCTTCATCATTTACATATGCCCCATTTCTATTTGCCAGATGCCATTCTTGCCACATGTTTTCTCATCAATAGGTTATCTTCACCGGTCCTTAATGATAGGTCACCATACTCCCTACTTTTTCCTAGTGAAGAAATGTTTTCCCTTCGTCTGAAAGTGTTTGGGTGTACATGTTTTGTTCACATTTCCTCATACTACTAAGTTAGACTTGAGGCCGGTTGGAAGATGGGCTCAAGCCCACAAGCTCAAGGTTAGAAGCCCACAAGTCAAAGGAGTTGCAAAATGGTTATTTATGGTATGTTCCATAAAGATGACATGAATATGTAAATACATTGTCTTAGTATATCTTTTAATCTATTTAGTTGTAACCCTAAGGGCTTTGTAATACTATAAATAAGAGCATTGGCTAAGAAGTTAGGCATTCAAACTTTTTCCTCTCTTTGAAAAAACGTCCAACCACCCTCTCTTCTCCCTTGACGCATTCTCTCCTTCCTTTAATCCAAACTCTCTTGTGTAACATCCTTCTCCTTTCTCCCTCTTCTTTCTCTTCTCTCCTTCTTCTAAGTTAACCTAGAGTCATTATCATGGGGTCCTAACTTCTATATGGTATTAGAGGTTGGAGGTTAGGATCCCCATACAAATAGTTATGTCATTCATTCAAGAAGTTGTGGATAGAAGGAGGAGTTCTGCCATGAAGAGATAGGTAAAATCTGTTTTCTTTTTTTTGCATATTCTCACTTTATGGTTTCAATTTTTTCTCCTCCTATTGAATTTTTGATTCATGTCAAGACAAGATAGTCTTCATAAACATTGTGAAGATCTATCTTGTATGATTAAAAGGATATTATAGTCTTGATCATCTTGTAGCAAAAATTACATGATTGATCAATGGTTGTTTTTTTCAGTTTGTTCTTTGGATTAAGTTACGTTTATGTAATGGGATTCCAGCATATGTTGTTGTCAATTCTATAATCTAACGTTACTCATGGGAGTGTGTTATGTTGTTGGATGCCCATTATATGTTTGATGAAATTCCAGCACTCACCTATCCCTATTGTTTTTTTGCGTTTGAACTTCAGCAATTGAATATTTTTTTGTGTTGAAGTATTGCCATGAGTTGGAATTTATTTTGCCAAGAAATTTCTCTCAGTTTGCCAAGAAAGGCCTTGTCTAAAGTTGGTCTCGGTTTTGTGGTTGAGTTGGATTAAGAATAAGAGTTGCATCTATTCCCTTCTCTCTATTTTTTTTTATAAATATAAGAGAAGTTGAGTAGTGGCTGGTTCTTGTTATCACTTGACAAAAGCACCAATTTTTCCATGATTTGGTGCTTATTCTCGTGAAAATATTCTCTACTTTGTTTTTGTGGCTAATTTGGTCTACGGGTGCTTCAAATTACGTTGTGTAATTGTTATTTGAGCCCCTTTGACAATTAACCTTACTAGTTGTTTTGCGTCAACATGGAGAGTGGGCATATGAGTAATAAGAGTGACATATTTCGAATTACTACAATTTCACTAAGAGGCCTTTCCAATTACCTCAGCTGGTCACAATCGGTACGAAGGGTTCTCATTACTCGTGACCTTCTCAGTCATGTTATCAAAATATCTCTTCCAATTGATGAAGAAGATGAAGTCTACCGTAAATGGGTAAAAAATGATAACATGGTTATCAGTTGGTTTATTAATAGCATGGAAGAGCATGTTGCTAACAATGTGGTCCACTTGGAAAATTCCAAGGATATTTGGGACACGTGCTAAGCTCTATTCTAGTACCGCCTCCTTGCAAAGAGTATATGATGTTTTCCAAAGTATGCTAGAGACCAAACAAGGAGATAATTTTCATTTGTCTCTGGCCCAATTTCGTGGCCTTCTCCAAGAATGGAAAATTGCTCAACCATACTCTACCGACATTGTTTTCCAAGAAAAACAGTGCGAGGCCCTGGCAGCGGCTATTTGCCCTTCCCTCTTTTGATGACATCAGTGCTACATTGTTATGGATTCCTGATCCATCTCCACCTTCTCTGATTGATGCTCGATCAGTTATGTTCTCTGGCAATTGGGGTACATCATCCCCATTTCAAGGACGCGACAGAAATACAAGAGGAGGCCACAATAAAGGTGGTCGAACGGGTCTGACCCATTCCCGCACTGACCCTTGATTGTGCACTTACTGTAGTAGTCAGAACCCCCTTGTGGATTCATGCTGGAAACTCCATGGTAAGCCTGATTGGGTGACA
The DNA here is from genome assembly GCF_029961685.1 of Aristolochia californica. Classification (NCBI taxonomy): domain Eukaryota; kingdom Viridiplantae; phylum Streptophyta; class Magnoliopsida; order Piperales; family Aristolochiaceae; genus Aristolochia; species Aristolochia californica. The sequence goes on along the minus strand of NW_027182290.1, from coordinate 25,171,666 downwards.
ACCAATCCAACCTCAGTTAATGTTGAGAAAAAGGAGGATAGGACTGATTCTCATTCCAGGAATGTGACTATTTCTGTAGAAGACTATGCTATAATTCAGAAGCTGAAGTCCTTATTGGATCAATCCTCTAATCCACCAAGCCCTACTACTGCCACTACCATTGCCTCAGGTATGCTTTCTTCTGCTTCAACCCCTTCCTCTTGGATCATTGACTCCAAGGCTTCCGAACACTTGTCAGGTAACAAACACATTATTCCTCATAAATTGGTCACTATTGCTAATGGTTCCCAAACCAAGGTGCTCGGCAAGGGTTCTTCCTCTCTTATCGTGTCTATTCCTCTCCAAGATGTGTTATTTTTTCCTCAATTTCCGTTAAATTTGCTCTTCGTTAGTCAATTAACCAAACAATTGAATTGTTCTGTCACCTACTCACCATCTGTGTGTATATTTTAGGATCTAACTACGAAACAGGTGATTGGTGGCGGCCATGAAAAAGGGGGTTTGTACTATTTTACTCTTCTACCAGTAGCTGCTATTTCATCCACTACATCCGAGGCTCAACTATGGCACAATCGGCTTGGTCATCCATCTACCTCGTCACTTCATTCTTTGGTTCCATCTTGAGGCATGTCAATTAAGTAAGCATGTTAGGAGTACACATTCTCCTTGTCTTATAACTACTAGTACTGCTCCATTTGCATTAATACATTATGATATATGGGGCCCTTTAAAGGTCTCTAACATTTCTCAGGTTCAATATTTTGTTACTTTTGTGGACGATTTACCCCAGGGACTTGGTTGTTTTTGTTTAAAGAATGATCAGAAATTCTTTCTATTTTTAAAAACTTTCATGCAATCGTTCTAACGCAATTTGGAAAAAAATTCAAATCCTTAGATCTGATAATACTAAGGAATATTTGTCTAATGAGTTTAAATCATTTTGTGAGGGTAATGGGCTTCTCCATCAAACATCATGTGCCTATACCCCTCTACAAAATTGTGTTGTTGAAAGAAAGAATTGTCACCTCCTTGAAGTTGTTCTGGGCCTCTTCTACTCCATGAAAGTACCCTACTTTTATTAGCCTCATGCTATTCTTACATCATGCTTTCTCATCAATAGGTTACCTTCATCAGTACTTAGAAATAAAACTCCGTATTCTATTCTGTTTCATGGTGAAGATCCATTTTCTCTTCCTATTAAAGTATTTTGTTGCACATGTTTTGGTCATGATACTTCACCACATGAAAGTAAACTTGATCCTCGGTCTCTGAGGTGTATTTTCGAACTTAGAAAGGATATATTTGTTATAATCCTACACTTCGGAGGTTGATGGTATCTCAGGATGTGACTTTCTTGGAAGACACTTCCTTCTACTCTTCACATGAGGCTCCTCCAGGGTTTACATTTCCTCCTACCACCCCATGCCCGCTTGTGCCGTTGAATGATGATATTACTCAACCCCTTGAAGCACCAACCTTCCCCTCACCTGTGGAGTTGTCCGATCCACTTGAGGTAAGTCTTTCTCCTCCTCCTTTGTTTGGGCCTGAAGTTGATACTCGACCTATTGCATTACAAAAGGAAACTTGTTCTTGTATTACGTCTCATCCGATTGCCAATTTTATGGCTTCTCATCGCTTATCTTCTGAGTGTGTTCAAGTTTTTGCTTCTCTTTCATCTGTTTCCATACCACAATCCTATCAGGAGGCCCTGAAACATCTAGGATAGAAGACGGCTATGGACGAAGAAATGCATGCATTATATGAAAATCAAACATGGATATTAAAATCACTCCCAAAAGGGAAAAGACCGGTTGGTTGCAGATGGGTCGGTTGCTCGCTGTACGCTTGGTTGCAAAAGGTTATACTCAGTGCTATGGGATAGATTATGAAGAGACTTTCTCTCCAGTTCCAAAATTGAACTCAGTGCGTATCATCCTCTCTATTGCTACTAACTCATCTTGGCCAGTATATTAGCTCGACGTAAAAAATGCATTTTTAAAAGGTGATATACGCGAAGAAATTTATATGGTCCAAACACCAAGATATGTGGTTGAGGGAGAGTCCGTATGCCAGTTAAAGAAATCTTTATATGGGCTTAAACAGTCCCCTCGGGCCTGGTTTGATAAATTCAGTCAAGTGTTTCTACGATTTGGCTTTCATAGGTGCTCGGTTGATCACTCAGTATATGTTAAAGATACTATCAAAGGGAAGATATTATTGATCATGTATGTTGGTGATATTATCTTGACTGGAAATGATGCTTATAGTATACAAATATGTAAAGAGTTCAAGACTAAAGATTTGGGTAAGCTCAAATATTTTCTGGGTATAGAAGTCCTTTAGTCAAATCTTCCAATAGTATTGTCTCAAAGAAAATACTTCTTGTATCTTCTTGAAGAAACAGGAATGAAGGGTTGTAGACCCGTTGATACACCTATGGATGCAAATGAAAAATTGTGTACCATAACTGGAGAAGACTGACTATTGAGAATTAGCAGCAAGAGATATTTAGGAATTAGACGCCCGAATTCCAAACTAATGAGAGCAATAATAATAATCACAAAAGAAGAAAAAAAGCAAGGACAAAAAAAAAACAAAATTTATACAGGTTCGCCTCAAGGTGAGACTACGTCCTATCTTCCACCGTTGTAATAATCCACTATGAAGATGAAATAGTTTATAAGATAAATCTCACTCACTCACATGTGTTTTTCTCTAACCTCTCTCGGGCCGCAACTCAAAATCCTTCTCAATAATAAATCCCAATAGCGGCACCCCAAATATAAAGAGATAACTAGGGCAACCACAATACAAGAGTTAAATCCCTAAACTGCCCTTAATGAAACAATAATCAATATATCTGTGTACCGACTTAGCGTAAGGTATTGATTAGGATCCACAACTTAAAAAAAAAATAAGAGACACACCGAGTTGATCTTGGTGATTGGAGAAAAGGTTTCCACATAATCAATACTATAACATTGGGTATAACCTTTAGCCACAAGACAGGCCACTATGCCATCTAGATTTTGTTTAACATTGAAGACCCATTTATAGCCCAACAACTTTTTGATAGATGGTAGGGAAACAAGGTGCCACATTTGATTCTCATAAAGGGTTGTCATCTCTTTGTCCATGGCTGTTTTCCACCTAGGATTTTGTAGGGCCTTCTGATAAGACTGAGGGATAGCAACAGAAGAAATAGAGGCAAAAAATTGACAACAAGATGGTGATAACCGATGGATGGATAAAACAATAGCAATGAGATGAGAGATAGAGGCTTGAGTGCAAGCCCTAGGTTATTTCCGAAAAGCAATTGGCCGGGTATCAAATGGAGGACCTAAAATGGGGGGTGGGGGGTGCTTACCTCAAAGGAATTATGAGACTCCATAGGTGTAGTGTCGGCCAATGCTTCAAAGGGTGGGGCTGATACATCAATACGCCCATGAGTTGTTGAGTCATCATTCGACACAATAGGCTTAGGAAACTCGTTTGCTGTAGAAAAACCATGTGGGGGCACTAGTGTATGGATAAAAGGGCTGCTCCTCAAAGAATGTGACATCACTAGAAACAAATTGTTTCTAAAGAGATAAATTGTATCACATATATCCTTTCTAAGTATAAGATTACCCAAAAAAATGCATTTAATTGCCTTGGGAAGTATCATGAATAAAATAGGGACACCCAATAATTCTCAAAGGAAGAGAGAACAATTTATCACCAGGAAAAATATGAGAGTATGAAGTCTTGTTACCAAGAACTGAAGAAGGTAACCTTTTAATAAGATAATAGAATGTGAGGATGGCATAGGGTAGAAATGAGGCACATGCATATTATGTAGTAGAGCACGGGCAACCTCAAGAAGGTATATATTTTTTCTTTCTGCCACACCATTTTGTTGTGGTGTGTGGACACAAGATGTTTGGTGAATGATGCATTTTTCCTAGAAAAAAGGATTTGAAGTCTATAAACAAATATTCCTTGCTATTATAAGAGCGAATGATCTTTAAGGTACTATTAAACTAAGTAGACACCATGGTACAAAAAGACTTAAAGAGAGGTAAGACTTCTCATCTCTCTTTTAATAAGAACAACCATGTGGCCTAAGAGAAATCATCCACAAATGTAATGAAATACTTTGAATGGGAAACCTTTGAGATGTTCATAGGGCCCCACACATAAGTATGAACTAAAGAAAATGGGGCAACACCTTTGATTTCACTGTGAAGAGAATAAGTATTGCGCCGATGTTTACTGACTTGATAGTCTTCACAGTTGAGACTGGAAATGGACTGCAATGTTGGAATAATCTATTTGATAGACTAAAGGGATGGATGTCCTAACCTGTTGTGCCACTGAAGAGCCGTATGGTGAGCACTAGTTGTGCTATTAGTGCTGGTGAATCAAGATAATAGAGCCCCCCTCTTTCACTGCCTCTACCAATAACCTGTTTTGTCTTCAGATCCTGAAGAACACAAGAAGTGGGAGAAAAGGTGATAGAACAATTAATAAGTTTTTTGTGAGTTGACTAACAGATAAAAGGTTTAATGGAAATTCATAAACAAATATGATATCTTATAAATGAAGAGTAGGTATAGAAAATATGGACCCCACCTCAAGTATCCTGGTTTGGGATCTATCTTCTATAGAAACAAACTTGTCAAGTAAACAAGAAGATAAAATTTAGGAGGGTACAATAACCTATCAAGTGCTCAGAGGCTCCAGAGTCAATTATCCAGGATAGAGAAGTAGCTGAAACCATACACGTTCTAGAAGTAGCAATAATAGGAGAAATTTGTTTGGAGGTGGCCTGGATGTTTGTATAAGCCATCATACACTTTATCTTCTGAAGTAGTGCAAACTCTTATGCAGAGAGTCTTCTTGCCTTTGGTGTTCTTAAGAGTCATCGTAGTGATGATCTAGAGAACAAACTAACACCCCCCTCCCCCCTTCCCACCCCTTGTTTTAGAAAAAAAGTGTATACCAAGCTGACAACAGTCAATAATAATCCAAGGTAATCAATTCGAGGATTTCTTCTTCAACTCAAATGTCTTAATTAAAGAGACACAATTTCAGTTTGTAGTAACGAGCTAAGGCCCAAATGATACTTATGCAACAATGAGGGTAACTAGAAATATCAGCAGATAATGAGACACGATAGCAGCTTCGATAATGAGCGAGTCAAGACCCCAAGTCAAGATACCAAGGCCAAGCAATATCGTGATTCAGTATTAAGCCAAAAGTGTAAGCCAGATACAAGTCTAGCAGGGTGAGTTAAGATACTAAGGCCGAGCAGTATTCTTAAGAATCACAACTACTGACTCAATTTCAGACTACGGATGTAAGCCACCAATTGGAGACGTCCAAACAACAACGAAAATGAAAAAAATTGTTGCTTAAAGAGATAAAATCTGACTCTAGAGCATAAGAGGCAATGTACTGATATGATCTATTTGGCAATGTACAACAATGTACTCGGGAGACATTTACAAGAATCAATGCTTTCTTGGTATTTTGAAGGCAACTTTCCAAGAGTAGGTGATACTATAGAGTACTGCAGGATCCGAATTTAAGGAAGTCAAGATGAGATCATCCAAGATAATGAGCAACTAAAAGCACAAATATGATGCCGTAGAGTACTGCTGTATCCGGATTTAAGGAAGTCAAGATGAGATATTCTAGAAATAAAACAAACGCCAATGAAGCTGTTGCAGTTTCAGCAACTGTTGCTGGAATGATGGCATGAGCACGAGCCATCACATAATAACAGGAATGATGGGAAACTTTCGAGATATGCCAACCAAGCAATGGGCTGGATCACATAGATATGAAATACTAGCTGTTTATTTCACGTAGATATGTTAACTTCCAGCCAAGTCCAACTGTTTAGTTTACATAGACATGAACCATGGACCCTGCCAGGTTCTCTTGCAGCAACTAAACATCTCACGCCAGAAATTCTGAGAGGAAATGAAGTTGCTATGAAGAATCAGCTCTTACAACAGAGGACGACCCCCTGGTTGACAAGTGCTAGTTCCAGAAAAATTTCACAGCAGTGCTATGCTGGTATCAAATGCTCTAGTGCCCTGGTATCAATCCTTTTTTTCAGACTGGAATGAATGGGCTCATTTGGAAACCAGTATTGTTGCAGAGGTTAAGCGATGAGCTCCGAAGAGTCCTCCAATAGGCAGGCTGATGGTAGAAGATGGTAATCTTGCATTACATCCTTTATTATCAACATAGTATCTCAGAGACTACTGCTTTTCAATAACTTATCCCATTAGATTATGAACATATACCAGGATTATGGCAGCCAATGAATTCAGGATTATGAACTAGCATAGCAACATAGGATACCAACAAGTATACCGAGCAAATTAGCAAGCATACCGATGTATGAATGACCAATAGATTAGAAGAAGTAAAACATCATTAAAGGATGCATATGAGCAGCAACAAAATGTCATTAAAGGACGCAGATTAGTAGCAACAAGTATTTATAAGACTAAAGGGGTATTGACTGCTTCATGCTGAGCAGTTCCTTCATGAATCATGATCTGAGTAAAAAAAATTCTGGAATCCTGAAATCACAGCTCTGATACTATGTTGATTTCAAGATTCCATACTATTAAGATCTTCAACTAGAGTATTGGAGAGAAGAAAAAAGAAGGAGAAGAGAAGAAGGAAGAAGGAGAATAGAAGAAGAGAAGAGGAGAAGAGGATGAGAGAAGTGAGGATGGGTGAGAGAGAAAGAGAGAGAGGTGGACACGTAGAGGAGAGAAGAGAGTGAGAGAATTAGGGTTGTGGAAGATATCCAAACCCTCCCCCTTGGCCTTTATTTATAGATGTCAAGGGTATATAAATTGCAAGAATACCCTTCACCCTAGAGAGAGTGCAGAAGAGACAAAAAATATAAGATATTTACAATAATGACACCTATGCTTGTCTATGTCTTTCAACAGCAACCGTAGTTGTAGTGGCACTTAGAGGTGGACCCATCAAGTTCTAAATTTTTTGAAATTTTTATAATGTGGGACCAACCATGGTGCACGAGCTGGTGCGACCCTACCATGTGGATGTGGGATACCAAGAAGAGTCCTCACTCAAGCTAGCACGAGTTAAGAAGATAAGAAGCACAAGCTGAAATGAGTTAGAAGACTTGAAGATCAAGTGGGACTCACAATGATACCATGAGCTGGTAATCTTATCAATATGAGTTGGAAGATCATGTTGGACCCACAAGGATAATGCCACTAGCTGGCCTCCTCCCTTATGTCCATGTTCTTGAAGAAGAGTTATATTTCAACTTATATTAGAACTCTATTAGATTGTGTTATCCTTTCATGATAGATTTATCTTAGAGAGTTAGAGTTGGAATGTAATTAGGAGATTTAAAGGTTAATTGTATAAGAACTCTATCATTTCCTCTACTATAAATAGAGGTGTTGTAATTCGGAATTAATCTAGTTTTACAATTCTCTCTTGAGTAAATCTCTCTCTTTGCTTGGCACACACCTTCTTCCCCTTTTCTCCTTTTTTCCTCTCTTATTTTGCTTGAAATATTGGAAAAGGGATCCTAAATTCAACATGGTATTAGAGAATTAAATTCAGGATCCTTACATCAAAAGGAATGCTCTAAGAAGATATGATCAACACCACTCATAGAAGGCTCCTTGTGAAGGAAGATAAAAAAGTGTGAGATAAGTTCTTTCATTATTTTTTCATTACTTCATGTTACTGGTTTCTAGATTTAGAAGCTGATTTAAATATGTGTATGTGAATGTTTTTCATCTTATGAGATTGTGGATATGAATGCCTCTTGATCTAGAAGAAGCTATCAAAGCAGTTTTGTCGGTTTGGAATTTCTGTTAACCGAGACCAGTCCATGATCAGATTGTTGAATTTATTTTTTGTGGGAACAAGATTCCCATGATATAGAAGATTGATATTGAGTCTATTATGAGTGGTTATTTACTTAGAAAAAATTAGAATAATGATTTTTTAGTGTCAATGCTAAATTTCTCCATGCACCAAGTTGTTTGAAGAATACTACTTGGATATTTTGATTAGAAATTTTTGAAGAATTATTTTCGTTGAAGTGCTTATTATGGCTAAAGAAAATGTGAGTAGCAAAGGTTGTATTCTCAGAATTATTATAATACCTTTATGAAGGGTATCAAATTTTATGAGTTGGTCCACATCAGTTTAGAGGTTTCTTATAACAAAGGACCTACTTGGTCATCTCACCAATCGTGAACCACCTATTGATCAAGAAGACATTTTTTATAACAAATGGTTAAAAAATGATACCATTGTGATTAGTTGTCTAATCAAAAGTATGAAAAAATTATGGAAAGAATGCACTCATTGTGGGAGATATGGCCACACTATCGATACATACTATTACAAGGAAATGAGTTACTAAGGAAAAAATGGTCACTATGGAGAAATATGTTATAATGCCAATGACAACTCAGAGTTGTCAAAGGCTAATCAAGCCTTGGTAGGTGATACAAAGGAGGATCAGCTCACAAAATCAACTGAAAAGAAATTTTTTACTGATAAAGAATATGAGTTGTTTCTGAAAATGACGGGTTCTTCTCCAAGTTCCTCATTAAATATCGTTGCCACCGTTGCTTCAGGTATGCTATATGCCTCATCTTCATCCTGGATAATTGACTCAGGAGCCTCTGAGCATCTTATAGGTAACAGACATTTATTACATTCTATATCTCTGTGTCTTTCACATAAGTTTGTTACCATAGTTGATGGTTCTCAAACCAAGGTTCAAGAGAAATGATCCACTTCTGTTACAACATCATTTCCGCTCAGTGATATTCTATTTTTTCCTACCTTCCCTTTGAATCTGTTATCTATTAGTCAGCTGACAAAGTATTTTAATTGCTCTATCACCTTCTCACCCACTTCTTGTGTATTTCAGGATCTTATAACGAAGCAGGTGATTGGTGGAGGTTGTGAACAAGGAGGGCTATACTACCTGGACGTGCCAAAAATAAATATTGTTTCCTCCAGTGAAAATGAGACAAGGCTATGGCACAACCGGTTGGGACATCCATCTTCCCAATCCATTCATTATATGTTTCCTACTCTTAAAGTCAGGTCCGAGTTTAATTGTGAAGTTTGTCAACTGAGTAAATATCAAAGGAGTACATACTCACTTCGTCTAGAAGTCAAAAGTATTACTCCATTTTCATTAATTCATACCGATGTATGGGGACCCTTGAGCGTCTCAAATATTTCTCAAGTCTGGTATTTAATTACATTTATTGATGACTTCACTCGTACCACTTAGTTGTTTCTATTTAAGGATCGTTTTGAGATACCATTGATTTTTAAGTCTTTTCATGCTATGGTACTCACTCAGTTTGGTCAGAACATAAAAATACTTTGGTCTGATAATGCCAAAGAATACATTTCCAAAGAACTTGACTCTTTTTGTCAAGAAAATGACATTATCCATCAAACATTATGTGCCTACACTCCTCAACAAAATGGTATAGCCGAACGAAAAAATCATCATATTCTTGAGGTAGCTCGAGGTTTATTATATATCATGAAAGTTCCATACTTTTATTGGCCTCATGCAGTTCTTACCGCATGCTTTCTTATAAATCGTCTACCATCTTCCATTCTTGGTAATAAATCTCCTTAATCTATATTGTTACATAATGATGATCCATTTTCACTGCCCTTGAAAATCTTCAAGTGTCAAAGTTTTGTCCATATTTCCTTCCCAAAACATAGTAAACATGATCCTAAATTATCAAGTGTATCTTTCTAGGATACTCTCGTACACAAAAGGGTTATGTTTGTTCTAGTCTCACTCTTCAACGGTTACTTGTATCCAGGGATGTCACATTTTTTGAAGACTCTACATACTATTCTAACAATGCTCGTCCAAGTTTATCTTCAATATCAAGTTCTCATCGACCGGTTGTGCCCTGTGCTATAGAAACTTCTTATCCCCCAGAAACACCATCTGACAACACACCTTCTGAGTTTATGGATCCCATTGAGGTAAGTCCATCTTCTCTAGTTGTTTTTGGCCAACAACATGATACTCGTCTTATCGTACAAAGAAAAGAACCCAGATCATGCACCATACTCTCTACGTCTCATCCCATATCAAATTTTGTGTCTCATCATCGTCTGTCCCCTGCATGTTGTCAATTTCTCTTTGCTATTTCTTCCATATCTATACCACTGTCCTATCAGAAGGGTCTCAAACACCCAAGGTGGAAGGCAGTAATGGATGAAGAAATGCAGGCACTTTATGAAAATTAGACATGGGCTCTAGTCCCACTTCCATAAGATAAGAAACCCGTTGGTTGCAAATGGGTGTTTACTGTGAAACACAATCCGGATGGGTCCGTGGCTCGGCTGAAGGCTCACCTTGTGGCTAAGGGCTATACACAATGTTATGGAATTGATTATGAGGAAACCTTCTCTCCAGTGGAAAAAATAAACTTGGTATGTATATTATTATCTCTGGCAGCTATATCAACTTGATGTGAAAAATGTCTTTCTAAATGGGGACATCAAAGAAAAAATTTATATGCAACAACTACCTGGGTATGTGGTTGAGGGGGAGTTAGTATGTCGACTAAAAAAAATCTATGTATGGTTTAAAACAATCCCCTCATGCATGGTTTGAGAAATTTAGTCAAGCCCTCATACGGGCAGAATTTTATATATGCTCTGGAGATCACTCATTTTTTATTAAAAGCACACCCAGAGGCAAGGTAATTCTGATAGTATATGTTGATGATATCATTTTAATTGGTAATGATTCTGAGGGCATCCATGAAACAAAATAAAAATTATGTGCTGAATTCAAGACAAAGAATCTTGGACTACTCAAATATTTTTTGGGTATTGAAGTATTACAATCCAGACATGGGATTGTGTTATCCCAAAGGAAGTATGCCCTTGATCTATTGGAGGAGACATGAATGCTGGGACACAAACTAGCAGACACTCCTATGGACTCAAATACAAAATTATGTACTGGTACTAGAGAAGATATAGATATCGGAGAATATCAGAGACTAGTGGGAAGACTTATTTACCTATGTGTAACAAGACCGGATATATCATATGTAGTAAGTGTGGTGAGTCAATACATGCACAAACACAACTAAGTCATTGGCAAGCACTTGAAAGGATATTACGATATCTGAAAGAAGCTCCAAGAAGAGGGCTTCTCTATAAAAATCATGGTCACTTCAACATCAAAGGATTCTCAGATGCAGACTAGGCTGGATCCCTGAATGACAGAAAATCTACTATGGGATTTTGTATGATGGTTGGAGGAAATTTTGTTACATGGAGAAGCAAGAAGCAAAATGTAGCAGCATGATCTAGTGCAGAAGCGGAATACAAGGCCATGACACACACTATTAGTGAACTCCTATGGATAAGATCTCTTCTCACTAAATTGGGATTCTACAAAGAAGCTCTGATGGATCTATATTGTGATAATCAATCAGCAATACACATTACATCGAATCCAATCTTCCATGAAAGAACAAAGTACATTGAAGTGGATTGCCATTTTATACAAGAAAAGTTCCAAGCAGGTTTTTTATCTCTAAAGCATATATCATCACAAAGTTAAGTTGTAGATATTCTCACCAAGCCGGTGATTCACAAGATTATGTCTACCATCTGTAGAAAGCTGGGCATCTACGATGTTTTCTCACCCCCAGCTTGAGAGGGAGTGTTACAATGTGGGACCCACCATGGTGCACAAGCTGGTGGGACCCACCATGAGGATGTGGGATACCAAGAAGAGTCCTCACTCAAGCTAGAACGAGTTAAGAAGATAAGAAGCACAAGCTGAAATGAGTTAGAAAACTTGAAGATTAAGTGGGACCCACAAAGATACTACGAGCTGGTAATCTTATCAATATGAGCTGGAAGATCATGTGGGACCTACAAGGATAAGGCCATGAGCTGGCCTCCTCCCTTATGTCCACGTTCTTGAAGAAGAGTTATAGTTCAACTTATATTGGAACACTATTAGATTGTGTTATCCTTTCATGATAGACTTATCTTAGAGAGTTAGAGCTGGAATGTAATTAGGAGATTTAAAGGTTAATTGTATAAAGACTCTGTCACTTCCTATACTATAAATAGAGGTGTTGTATTTTGAAATTAATCAAGTTCTACAATTCTCTCTTGAGTAAATCTCTCTCTTTTTGCTTGGCGCACACCTTATTCCTCTTCTCTTCTTCTCTCTACCCGAGAGCCTTCTTCCCCTTTTCTCCTTTTTCTTTCTCTCTTCCCTTGCTCAGAATATTGGAAAAGGTATCCTAAATTAAACATAAATAAGTCATAATCTTCTTTTGTAAGAACCATATTCCCTTTGGGATAATCAGAGGCAATACATTGTGGCGCTTTTGTGGGACTTGTTGAGGCTTGATTAGCGTTGAAAAACTCCAATTTACCATGTAGATTCCAACACTTGTCAACCAGATGATTGTTTAAACCACAAAAACTAAAATTTTTATACTGAGTAAAGTTTAGAGAGTTTGGAAGTTGGTTCACCATCAATTCTTCCTCTCCCTCTACCTTAAGATTTTCCTCCTCTTCCTATTCCTCTTCCATAGTTGTTGCTCCTTCCTTGGGAGAATATTGTTGAAAGTTCTACTTGTTCTTGTTGAGTTGAGAATCCCTGAATTGAAATTCTATGCATGGTAGAACACATATCATTAAAAAAGTGTTTGGCTGGAGAAGTAAGTATATGTGACTTTGCAACATCCAATTAATGTTGTAGATTTTTAAGGCATATGGCTATGACCAAATCTTCTCTTTGCTTTTTTTGAGTTGCAATATTTGTTGAGGAACCTTCCATTCCTATAATAGACCTTTTAATCTGACAAAGTATTTTTAAAGGTTGCACACCTCCTAAATTATATGATAAATCTTTTGAAGGCTGTCAGGGGTAGAATATATTCAAGACATGTGTCCCAAATCTCCTTTGCTGTTTCCAAGTGAACAAATTTTTTTACAACTTGTTCTTCCTCACTATTTACTAGCCAATTGATAACTTTGGTATTTTCCCTAAACCACTTGTCATAGGAATGTTCATCAACATGCATAGGTGGTTGCTTTATATGTGCAACAAGGTTTCTAGTAATAAAAAAACATAGACTAAGACCATGAAAAGTAGTTACTCAAACCCTTGAGAGGAATTGTAGTGATTCTCAAGGGGTAATGCTTGTTGAAATCGACATATGATGAGGAAGAAGAAGAATTACTTGAGATTTTTGTATGGTAGATCAATTACAAACACTCTATTTTGTAATAAACTCAAGAAATTAGCATGCAAACACAATTTTAGAATTAGAATCAACACAAATTCACAAGCTATGGCTGAACAAATGAAGAATAGCTCGATGAAGAACATGACTTCATATATGAACTAAAAATGTAAACTTTTAAAAATTGATAATTAGCGCACAAAAATAACACACTTAAAGGTGGGATTGAAGGCTGACTTAAACAAACACTTTTCCTTCAATAATTAACTTCAAACCCTACTTTAGGGTTTCATTTATTTGAAAACTAAACTTTACATTGAACAAGGGAATATTTAATCCAACATTAAAAAATAATTTTAGAAATTGAATGCCCGAATTGTTTACCTCAAATTCATGGCTGAACAATTGATATATAGAAATTGTTAAGTTGTGGAGCCTAATGAATGCCCTACGCTGAGTTGGTATGTGGATCGACCATTGCGTTAAGGTCACTGTGGGGATTGGAAGTGAGACAGGAAGCCCCCCTCTCGGGGGTGTGGGGGTGGAGCCCCGGCCAGATTCACGATATATTGACTACCATTTTATTAAGGGTAGTTTGGAAATTTCACATTTGTAATCTAGTTGCCGAAATTTTCTCTTTATATTTGGAGCCGTCACTATTAGGGTATGATGATCCAAGGAGCATCAGTTGCAGCCGAAGAGGTTGGAAAAAAATAACACCTGTAAGTGTGTGCAATCTCTCTTGTAAAATATTTCATCTTCATAGTGGATTACTACAGTAGCGAAAGACAAGATGTAGTCTCACCTTGAGACGAACCTGTATAAATCTTGTTGTTTGTTCTTGTGCTTTCTTTCCCTTTCATCCACGATTGTTATTATTGCTCTTGTTAGTTTGAAATTAGGGCGTCTAATTCCTAACAGTGTTGCCTGTAAAGTCACTAAGGTAGGCATGGTTGTTGCACAAGGAGTTAAAATAGGAACTCTTTACATCACTTCCAATTGTAGAGACGCGATTGCAGTTGCTGATGTTGTTACTGATTTTTATTTGTGGTATTATTGGCTTGGTCACATGAGTGAGAATCATAAAAGTGCTTCAGTCCAAAGAGAAGCTACCAGGGTTGAAAACTATAAATAACTGTTTGTGTGGAGGATGTATTTTCGACAAGCAGAAAATGGTTAGCTTTTCTAAGGCTGGAAAGGAGCAAAAGTATGTAAAATTGGAGTTGGTTCACATAGATGTGTGGGGGCCTGTAACGATTACCTCCCTTGGTGGTTCTAACTACTATGTGACATGTATTGATGATGCAAGTAGAAAGGTATGTGTCTATTTCTTGAAAAAGAAATCTGATGTTTTTTATAGCTTCAAGAGATGGAGAGCAATGGTTGAGAATGAGACAAATTTGAAGGTTCTGGAATCAGATAATGGGACAGAATACATAGATGATGATTTCAAGAGGTACTATGCTGATAATGGAATCAAGATGAAGAAGACCATTCCTGGTAAACCTCAACAGAATGGTGTGGCTGAGAGGATGAATAGGACTTTGAGCGAGCATGAGATTGCATGCGGGATTACCAAAGATGTTATGGTTTGATGCTATTAGCATCACTGCTTATTTTATCAACAGAGGTCCCTCAACACCATTGGATTGCAAAATAGTAGAAGAGGTCTGGAGTGGCAAAGAGGTAAACCTTTCTTTCTTGAAAGTTTTTAGTTGTGTTTCTTATATTAATATTGATTTTTCTGTTAGAAATAAACTTGATGCTAAATCTAAGATATGTTTCTTTATTGGCTATGGTCGTACTAAGTTTGGTTATCACTTCTGGGATAACCAAAGTCATAATGTTATTAGGAGGGGGGCCGCGATCTTCAATGAAGGTGCCCTGTATAAAGACAAGTTGATATCAGAGTCTAAGAGCACAAGTGATGAAGCCAAGAAGTCTGAAGTAATTCAGTTAAAAGATTTTTAAAATTATTGAGATGGAGAATATTTCTTAGGAAGACTAGGAAAATATACCTCCAGAAGTAAATAAGAACATTCCTGCGACTGAACTAAGGAGATTTGCCAGAACTAGCAGACTACCACAGAGGTACTCCTCTGCACTGAATTATATTTTGTTCATTGATAAAGGTGAACCAGAGAGTTATGAGGAAGCCATGCAAGTTGATGAATCAACCAAGTGGGAGTTGGGCATGAAGGATGAGATGGATTCAATATTGTCCAATAAAAAAGGGCAGTTGATCGAGTTACCAAAAGAGAATGTTGGAAGATAGGGCCCAAGCCCACACGACCAAGGAAGGCCTACATATCTAAGAGTATTATAAGATGGGCCACATGACCAAAGAAGGCCCACAAGATGGGCCCAATACATAAGAAGTAGGACCCACAATGATTACCATGAGCTGACATCCTTATAACATCAGTTGGAAGATCAAGAAGGACTCACAAAAGTATCTTTATCTTTGGTCACGTCCAAGAGGAGTTTTAGTTTGAGTTATGTTTGTCGTTTATCTATATTGAGTTATTTAAGTATGCTAGGACTTATTTTTAAGTGTTACAGTTTGGGTTTAATTGGGACAAAGGTAGTTTTATTGTAATTGGACTCTACTACCTTCCTCTAGTATAAATAGAGGTTCATGTACTCAGATTATAATAAGTCCATGAAGTATTTCTCTTTTCCATAAAGTTAACATGGTATCAGAGCAGGTTCTGTGAGTTGATGTGGTCAACCCACAAAGGTAATGTGATCCTTTTCTCTAAACCATAAACCCTATGTCTAGGTTCATAGTTTTTTTTTTCAGTCCCTACACTAGTAGTTTTCTTTGCATTTTTTACCTATATACAGAGTTTTTAATATTTCAAATTATATATTTACGTAAGGATATTTGAGTCTTTTACCTATATACAGAGTTTTTAATATTTCAAATTATATATTTACGTAAGGATATTTGAGTCTACCTTCCAAATAAAAAATATTTGTTCCAATCGGAGTTGTCTACAGAGAGATATCTATATTTGAATGAGAAAAGGTCAGATTGCAAAAAGGTTCAAACAATAGCAGAAATCTTCAGATTCTGAGGTGTTTTTTGCTATCAAGAACTAGACTTTATATGGAGAAATATATATCAAAAGAAATATCTGTAAGTCTATTCTTTTACCTATTCAACCAATTTTTTATTTGAGTTATCTACAAAGAGAAATCTATATTTAAAACAGCAAAGCTCAGATTGAAAAAGTGGTTCGAGCGGCAGCAGAAAGCCTCAACTTCCGAGGTGTTTTATGCTATCAAGAAAGAGACTTTACATGGATAATTATATATCAAAAGAAATATACATAATTATATTTTCTTATCTATTCATCCAATTCTCGGTATGATTTTTTTATAAGGAGATATTGATCTTAGATTAGTCAATGGTCATTCTGGAAAAAAGAAGAGACAATACTTAGTTCTGCCAAATGATAGAGACCAAAATATATCATATTATTTATCTTCTGATAATTATATTTTATGAAGTTAAGTTATACTTGGAGGAAATGTATTTAATTCTACCTTAAAAATGAGAAAATTTCATGTCAATCTAATCTATATTTAAAGAAATATTCACATTGGAAGAATCAAAGGTCATGCTGGTATTCTATTGTATTGAAAAATCCGAATTTATGCCCATTGTTTTGCGTCACTTTTTGAGTTGATATATTAGAAAAATATCTCACTTCTCCCTGCTTTGAGGGCTTATTTATACATCTCTGTTATTTTGGATTATTGCTACATCTATGATATTTGGTTCAAGCTGGGATCACTGTTATTACCTCCCAGCTTGAGGGGGAGAAGTAGAAGAAGTACAAGCAAGAAGTATTTTATTGCATATGTTGTGGATGAGTTTATGTGACCAAAATATTCAAGAAAAGGGGAACACAAAAGATGAAGCTTCTACATCTAAGAAAAAAATATTTATATCGGATTATGATTATTTCATGGGTCCTTCTACAAGGTTTATTATTTTGGTTCACGTTATATGAGTTGGAAGATGATTGTGTTATATACAACTGCTACTATTATGTCTCTTTGGATGAGACATTATTATTGAAGAAGAGGTGGCCTCAATATATGTTACATCACCATGACGGAGGAGTTTATTACTACATCCACTACTCGTAAGGACATCTATGTTCTTTCAATATGATGGAAGAGTTTATTACTAACTCAATGTTATACCCCCATGAATTGGAATGTATTACTCCTACCACTTGAGAGTCATTGTATTGTGGAGGGACACGGTGATGGAGGAGTTTTTTTATTATTACACTTCCGAACAAATTTTTTGCCTCCTCTTGATCCTAGATAATTGACTCTGTAGCCTCCGAGCATCTTACAGGTAACAAACATCTACTATACTTAGTTTTTCCATGTCTTTCAAATAAATTTGTTACCATTGCTGATGGTTCACATACTAAAGTTCAAGGGAAAGGATCCACTTCTGTTACACCATCACTTCCGCTCATTAATATCCTTTTCGTTCCTACTTTCCCTTTGAATATTTTATCGGTTAGTCAACTCACCAAACATTTTAATTGCTCTATCATGTGTGTTTCAGGATCTTATAACTAAGCGGGTGATTGGTGGAGGCCGTGAACATGGGGGCTCTACTACCTGGATGTGACACAAATAAATACTGCATCCACCTGTGACACTGAAACCAGGTTATGGCACAACTGGTTGGGACATCCGTCCGCCCAATCTCTTCATCATATTTTTCCTAAAGCACTGTCAGATCTTCAAGTGAAATATTTTATTACATTCAGTGATGACTTCACTCATATCACTTGATTACTTTTTGTTGAATTTATGGAAAAGTGAAATACTTCATTGATATATTATAATTAGAGTACATGAACCTTATAATAGAGGAAGGTAGTAGAGTCCAATTATAATAAAACTACCTTTGTACCAATTACACCCAAACTCTAACACTTAAAGATAAGTCCTAGCATAATTAAATAACTCAATATAGATAAAAGACAAACATAAATCAAACTAGAACTCTTCTAGACGTGACCATAAGATAAAGATGCCTTTGTGAGTCCTTCTTGATCTTCCAACTAATGTGATAAGGATGCCAACTCATGGTAATCATTGTGGGTCCTGCTTTTTATGTGCATGGGCCCATCTTGTGGGCCTTCCTTGGTTGTGTGGCCCATCTTATAATACTCTTAGATATGTGGGCCTTCCTTGGTCGTGTGGGCTTGGGCAAATCTTCTAACACTCCCCCTCAAGCTGGGGGTAAGAGAACAACATGAGCTCCCAGCTTGCTGCAAATGATATATAGAATCATTTTTTTTATAATGTGGCAGATCTTCCAAGACTCCCCCTCACGTTGGTGCCCTCGTTCATGAGGCCCAACTGGCATAAGAAAAGTGAGAGTAAAATCACTTCAAGTCGTATGACATTGCTCTTTAATCCATCCAATTAACTCCTATCTTCTATACGTAGTGGGTCTGTAAGCTAGATGTTCGGCACACTCTTATCTTCTATAGGTAGTGGCTCTATATGCTGTTCAGAAGTGTCATAATAAAAAAATTCCTCCATCACTGTGTCCCTCCACAGGACAACGACTCTCAAGTGGTAGGAGTAATAAATGCCAATTCATAGGGATATAACATAGAGTTAGTAATAAACTCTTCCATCACGGTGAAATAACATAGATGTCCTTACGGGTAGTGGATGTAGTACCAAGCTCCTCTATCAAGGTGATGTAACATATATTGAGGCCACCTCTTCTTCAATAATAATGTCTCATCCAAAAAGATATAATAGTAGCAGCTATATATAACACGAACCAAAATAATAAACCTTGTAGAAGGACCCATGAAATAATCATAATCTGATATAAATATTTTTCTTAGATGAAAAAGCTTCATCTTTTGTGCTCCCCTTTTCTTGAATATTTTGGTCACATAAAATCATCCACAACATATGGAATAAAATACCTCTTCCTTATACTTCTTCTACTTCTCCCTCTCAAGCAGGGAGGTAATGGCAGTGATCTTAGCTTGAACCAAATATCATAGATGTAGCAATAACCCAAAATAACAGAGATGTACTAATAAGCCCTCAAACCAGGGAAAAGTGAGATATTTTCCTGATACATCAACTCAAAAAGTGGCACAAAACAATCGGCTTAAATTCGGATTTTTCAATGTAACAGGATACCCGCATGACCTTTGATTCTTCCAGTGCAAATTTATCTTTAAATATAAATCAGATTCACATAAAATTTTCTCCTTATGAAAGTAGACTTAAATACCTTTCATACAAGTATAACATAAATTCATAAAATATAATTATCAAAGATAAATAATCAGATATATTTCAGTCTCTGTCATCTGGCCGAACTAAGTACTATTTCTCCTGTTTTTCTAGAATGACCATTGAATCTTCCAAGATCAATATATCCTTATAAAAAATCATACCGAGAATTGGTTGAATATTTAAGAAAATAGACTTATGTATCTTTCTTTTGATATATAATTCTCCATATAAAATCTCTTTCTTGATAGCATAAAATACCTCGGAATCTGAAGATTGCTACTACTGCTCAAACCTTTTTGCAATCTGACCTTCACTCATTCAAATATCGACATCTCTCTATAGATAACTCCGATTGGAAAAAAATCATTTTTATTTTGAAATTAGACTCAAATATATTTCAGGAAATATATAATTTTAAATATTAAAAACTCATTATAGGGGTTAAAAACATAAAGCAAAGTATGGGTGCAGGGACTAAAAGAAATAACTCCGAACCTAGACATAGGGTTTAGGGTTTAGAAAAAAGGATCACATTACCTCTGTGGGTTGACCATATCAACTCACAGAACTTGCTCTGATACCATGTTGAATTTATGAAAAAGTGAAATACTTCATTGACATATTATAATTAGAGAACATGAACCTCTATTTATAATAGAGGAATGTAGTAGAGTCCAATAAAACTACCTTTGACCCAATTACACCCTAAATCTAACACTTAAAGATAAGTCCTAGCATAATTAAATAACTCAATATAGGTAAAAGACAAACATAAATCAAACTAGAATTCTTCTAGGACGTGACCATAAGATAAAGATGCCTTTGTGAGTCCTTCTTGATCTCCCAACTGATGTGAAAAGGATGCCAGCTGAAGGTAATCATTGTGGGTCCTACTTCTTATGTGCTTGGGCCTATCTTGTGGGCCTTCCTTGGTTGTGTGGCCCATCTTATAATACTCTTAGATATGTGGGTCTTCCTTGGTCACGTGGGATTGGGCATATCTTCCAACATTTTTGTGTAAAGAGCGTTCTGAAATACCATTGATATTTAAATCTTTTCATTCAATAGTACTCACTCAGTTTGGGCAGAAAAATTAAAGTCCTTCTATCTGATAATGCCAAAGAATACACATCCAAAGATCTTGACTTGTTTTATTAGGAAAATGACATTATTTATCAGACATCATGTGCCTACACCGCTCACAAAATGGTGTAGCCGAACGGAAGAGCCGTCATTTTCATAAGGTAGCTCGCAGTTTACTATATGCCATGCAAGTTCCATACTTTTATTGGCCACATGCAGTTCTTATCGCATGTTTTCTTATAAACCAGTTACCCTCTTCCGTTCTTGGTAAAAAATCTCCCTACTATCTATTATTACCTGATGATGATAATTTTTCAATGCCCTTGAGAGTCTTCGGCTATCAATGTTTTGTCCATATTTCCTCCCCAAAACAAAGTAAACTTGATCCAAAATTTGTGAAGTGTATCTTCATAGGATACTCTCGCACACAAATGGGTTATTTTTGGTATAATCCCTCTCTTTAGCATTTACTTGTGTCTAGGGATGTCATGTTTTTTGAAGACTCTCCATATTATTCTGATAATGCTCCTCCGAGTTTTTCTTTAGTACTAGGTTCTCCTCGACCGGTTGTGCCCTGTGTTGCAGAAACTACTCAGCCCACAGAAACACTGGCTAACACCACACTTGCTGAATTATCGGATCCTACCGAGTTAAGTCCATCTTCTCCGATTATTTTAGCCCAGAATATGATACTCGTCCTATTGCTGTTAGGAAAGAGCCCAAATCATGCACCATGCCTTCTACTTCTCATCCCATAACAAAATTTATGTCTCATCATCGTCTATCCCCTGTTTGTTGTCAATTTCTATCTGTCATTTCCTCCGTACCTATACCACAGTCCTATCAGGAGGCTCTAAAACATCCAGGGTGGAAGGCGGCTATGGATGAAGAAATGCAATCCTTTATGAAAATCAAACATGGGCTCTAGTCCCACTTCCTTTAGATAAGAAACCCATTTGTTGCAAATGGGTATTTATGGTGAAACACAATCTGGATGGGTTTGCGGCTTGGTGGAAAGCTCACCTTGTTGCTAAAGGCTATACACAATGTTATGACATTGATTATAAAGAAACCTTCTCTCCAATGGCTAAATTAAACTCGATACGTTTGTTATTATCTCTGGCAACTAACTCTTCCTGGAAAGTCTATCAACTTGATGTCAAAAATACTTTTCTGAATGGGGATATAAAGGAGGACATTTATGTGCAGCAACCACCTAGGTATGTGGTTGAGGGGGAGTCTGTATGTCGACTAAAAAAATCTATTTATGGTCTCAAAAAGTTACCACGTGCATGGTTTAAAAAATTTAGCCAACCACTTGTACGGGCCGGATTTTACAGATGCTCTAGAGATCACTATGTCTTTATTAAAGGCACACCGAAGGGCAAGGTAATTCTAGCCGTTTATGTTGATGACATTATTATAACTGGCAGTGATCCTGAGGGCATCCAAAACACAAAAGAAGGATATGTACTGAATTCAAGACAAAGGATCTCGGACAACTCAAAGTGGTGATTATAACTTGGAAATATCAAGCACGTTACTTATTTTTTTCTTCTCTCTAGTTTGAAGTTCTCTCTCTCTATTCTCCTTTATTGTCCTTCTCTTCTCTCTATACTCGAGAGCTCTTCTCTTTTTCCTTTTTTTTTTCTCTCTCCCCTTGCTAGAGGTATTATTCATGGGGTCCTAAATTAAACAATTCAAATTAAATTTGATGATGAGGTTCGTGCTTTAATTCTATTGGCATCTCTGCCAAATTGTTGGGAGCCTATGAGGGCTGCGATCAGCAAATCTATAGGCAACAGGAAGTTGATCTTTAATGATGTTCGGGATACCATTCTTGTGGAGGAATTTCATAGAAAGGGCTTCAGAGAATCGTCAACATCTAATTGATGGGATTAGTCTCCAAGTGGGAGATTGTTAAGTTGTGGAGCCTAATCAATGCCTTATGCTGAGTCGGCAAGAAAATCAACCTTTGCAATAAAGTCGTCGTGGGGATTGGAAGTCGGGTAAGTGGGAGCCTCCGCCTGGTCCACAATATATTAATTGTTCATTAGTAAGAGTAATTTTGGAATTTTATTCTTATATCGCAGTTTCCCTAATTATTTCTTTAATATTGAGGGGCACCGCTATTAGGATTTATCATCACCGAGAAGGAGGTAGAGTTGTAACCTGAGAGAGGTTAGATAAAACACCTGTAAGTGTGTACGACTTCTCTTGTAAAATAGTTTATCTTTATAGTGGATTACTACAGCGGCGAAAGACAGGACATAGTCTCACCTTGAGGAGAACTTGTATAAATCTTGTTTGTTCTCGTGCTTAATTTTCCTTTCTTCTGCGATTATTATTATTGCTCTTGTTAGTTTGGAATTAGGGCATCTAATTTCTAAAAAAAATGTGAGTAGTGTTATGGACTCCATAGCATCACGAGTTATCCATAGGCATAAGAATTAAATTATGTCAATTTACTTTTCATGTAATTTCAATTCGGTTTGGTTTACTTTATTTGGTTTGGTTTAATTTGGGTTGGTTCAGTGTAATGTGGCGTGAACCACTTGACCTAATGGGTCATCTTTGTATTTTCATCCTCAACCCTATTTAGGGGGACGTGAAGGAAAAGAGAGGCAAGTATAGAGAAAATTATATTTTACAGGTCTGATTCTCCCTCAGAGGTCAAGGTTGGATTCTCCCTTTGAGGTCCAAGGTTGAGCTTCCTCCAAAGATCCTTCATTCTAAATTGAGTTCCACCATTACTCGTTCAAAAAACAAGGTTTCTCTTCCAACGTCAAGATCAACCATGGAGGGAAGAGAGGAAAGAAGGGTGACTCGATCCATGGCAAGGGAAGAACCTAACAAGTAGTCTCTTTGTTGTTCCCTAAAGTTGGACTATTTTTCTTCCTTTAAAATTGAAAGAAGTGTAGACTATTTTTTTCCTGGTGAATGGAGTTTTGTCTTATAACTTGAATTGATTTTCTTCTCCCATATTGTGTTTTGTTCAAGCTGGCTCTCTATGTCATTTTCATCCCTAGCTTGAAGGGAAGAAGTATAAGAACAAGTACAAGAAAGAGGTATTTTATTCCACTTGTTGTGGTAATTTTTATGTGACCAAAATATTCAAGAAAGGGGGAACACAAAAGATGAAGTTTTTGCATCTATGAAGAACTTTTTATAGAAAATAAAATTTGAAGACCATGCATCCTTTTAGTTCCAAGTTGAAGTTATAAACTCCATCTTGAGGGGGAGTGTTGTAGAGCAGGTATGGAAGTGCCTTACATGACTCTCACAAAAAAAATCTCATAGAGCTAGAATTAATATGGTGGAGTCTAAGAAGAGTATCATGAAAGATCTCACAAAAAAGTCTCAATTGAAGGTGTTTTAGTTTTGTAATTTTCTATTTATGTCCAGTTGGTTAATTTTTCTAGGACTTATCTTTTTGTGTTTAACTTTGGGTGTAATTGGGACAAGGTTAGTTTAATTTTATTTGGATTCTACTTGTTTCCTCTATTATAAAAAGAAGCTCATTTTATTCAAATTACATCAGGTCAATGAAGTTTTTCTCTTTTCCAGAAATTCAACACTTAGATCCTTCAATCCTAGTAGCAACAACAACAACCAACAAAGAGGCACTCCAATGGCATAATTGATTAAGCCATCCTTCCTTGCCAAGTTTAAAATCATTACTTCCATGAGTTAAATCTATTTAATATTACCTTATGAGTTTTGTTTGCTTGAGAAAAATCACCAAACTATTTTTTTGACCTAGGCAAAACAATGATTATTCTAGTTCATTTTCTTTAGTTCATTTTGATGTATGAGGAACCTATTCATGTCCCAAATATTTCTTAATGTAAGTATTTTTTTATATTGTGGATGATTAAAATAGAGTTACATGGTTATATTTGATGAAAGATAAATCTGAAGTGTTTTCTATTCTAATCCCTTCTTTGCTATGATTGAAACACAATTTTAAATGAGGATTCAGGGTTTTAAGTCTAATAATGCTAAAAAATATTTTTCATCTCAGTTTGAAACTTGTTCTCTACATAACGGCATTATTTTCCTATGCCTACACACAAAAAAACATTCTTTGCAAAAATGAAATTGAAGATGAAAGGAAAAAAATGCACAAACCAATTTTACTTGGTTTAGCTTTAGGAGCCTAATCCACAAACTAAAAGAGGGAGAAATTTTATTGAATCAGAATGAATGTTACAATCAATACAAGCCTATTTAAAGGCTAAAGAAGGATTATTTGATTCCTTCATTAAGGGTTCACATTTCCTTAATTTAAAAAATAAAAATCAATCAACATTTTCTCGTGATTTTAGGAAATTACTAACAAAACAATCGAGAAAAATATTACATAATTTAATTCCGAATTTAATTTTAAAATTATTTTTTTCCTCTCTTAATATTCCCCCCAAGTTGTATTTGGGGTAAGAGGAAATACAACTTGTAGTCTTTTAGGACTTTCTTTGTGTTTGGCATCGTTGATGATGCAATGAAGTGACTATGTGATGGAGAAAATTTTGATGAGATGGTAATGACTATGGAGGGGGCCATTCGTCTAGCACGTTCTACATCCATCTTGTAAAAAATATTATACAAAAAAATAATGTGATAAGAAAATGAGATGAAATCGTGGTAGATGGTGTATGAAAAATATTAATATGATATTTGAAATGAATTACAATATGATATTGTATCCATCACATAACCCCTATTCCTAATACCAAAAAGAAAAAAATATCTCCCTATTGTTTCGATAAATAAATCCCTCCCCAATTCTTCTCCCTTTATCAAAATAATAAGTAGAGGATTTTGTTTTTCGAAAAATGGTGAAAATTTCATAAAAATTAAATGAAAAAAGGAGAGAAATATGACAATTTTTTGCTTGAAAAAAAAATGGGCCAGATCTTCTATTTGGATAGTGCATTGGATCTACAAGCCGAATCCCGATTCGAGAAATGGAATGCGATGTGGATACTAACGTGGATGTAGTGTGTTTTAGGTGGATTCTTGTCGGTTTTCTAATGTTGATCCAATAACGCGCATTGGATTGCGTGCAACAAATCCTTGAGTCGAAACCGAACTTGAGTGTTAGATAGGCACATGGTTAAACACTGCAAACTTAGCACCATTGTATCAGAACTCTTTGTAGTTCTAGTGTCAAAGTTGGTTATGAGAAGTGGATGCTCGAGGTAGCTGGCTAATTAGGGCGAGCCACACACACTCCTCATCTGCCTCCTAATGCAAACAAACCAAACATTTGAAATCTCAATTGCACTATCATTTTTTGATTGATTTGGGGAAACAAGAGGGGAAATACTCGGATTTGGGTCCTCTTTCAAAATAATGCTTCAATTTAAATATAAATATGATATTTTAATGAAAAATGTGGTTAAAAAACATGGTTCACTTTGGTGAAAAACATAAAATAATAAACCATTTCTCAATGGATTTTGATGAAACAAGAGGCACAATTCTCGTAGTACTGCAATCTAATTAATTCATAAATAAAATGAAATAAATAACGTAAACATATTATGAAAAAATTAACTATGTAAAAAAGAAAAGCTAAAATCAAACATTTGGCTCCGGTATCATGAAATGTTTCTATGAAAAAATAAAATTTAAGATGAAGGGAGCAAAATGCACAAACCAATTTTACATGGTTTAACCCTTGGTGCCCATGGACAAAATGAGAGAGAGAGAGAGAGAGAGAGATTTTATTGAAACCTAATAAATTTTACAACCAATACAAGCTTATTTATAGGCCAAGAAGGATTATATGATTCCTTAATTATGGATTCAAATTTTCTTAATTTAATAAATAAAAAATCAACCAAGATTTTCTCTTGATTTTAGAAAATCTTGACAAATCAATATAATAAAATGTAGGAAGAAAGAAGCTTGAAGAAAGAGAAAAAGAGGGAAAGAAAGTGGAGAAGAGGAAAATTGAGAAAGAGACTAAGATAGGAGACCTGTACATCCCCAACATCAATTTATATCTTAGGGTTGAGAGGGTTGAGTGCAATTTACATCATTTCCCCTACTTTAAGTGAAAACTCTAATTCTCTATATCTCCTATTTTACGAGTACACTTTATATGAAAATTTATCCATAGATATAGTTTGACATGCAGAACAATATTACATCAAGAAATATAAATAACAACAAGGTAAATTGATCAAAATGCCCATGTTCATGTTTTTCAACACCTTAATTAATTACATAATTTAATTTTAAATTAATTTAATTTCTCTCTTAACATACAAGCCTCAACAGAACGGTGTTTTCGAAAGGAAGAATAGACATATCATTGAAGTGGCTAGGACTCTCATGATATCTATCAATGTCCCACAATATTATTGACCATATGTTGTACTTACAACTTGTTTTCTAATTAACCATATGCCATAAGTGGGTTACATGCTGATACACCATTATTTAAATTGTTTACTAATGCATCCCTTTTCCTTTGACTCCTCATGTGTTTGGGTGTGTCTCGTTTGTACATACTTTGGGTCCCCTCCGAAGTAAGTTTAATCCCAAAGTAACCAAGTGTATCTCTTCAAAAGGGGTATGTCTGTTACTTCCCTAGAGAAAAACCTTTGTTTTTCTGATGTTACATTCTTTGAAGATCAACTAAAATTTTTGGGTTTCCCTCTGTTGTAGTGATGCTTAGATTGGTTATTCTCTTTGGGTGTCACTGTTCCACAAGAAAAAATACCAAAAGCACTTGAGACTCCTCTCCTGTTGTGGATCACTCATCTATGGAGTCTCTAGATGTTATTAAGGTACATTCTCCTCCTCCTTCTCTTGTTGTGTATGGACGTCCTTATGACACTAGACCTATTGCCCTTCATAAAGAATCCCGATCATGCACATCTCACCTTGTTGCACATTTTGCATCCACTCATCAGTTGTCTTCAAGTTGTGGTTCCTTCTTAGTTGTGGTATCATCATGTAGCATAACTTCTACTTATGAAGAGGCCTCAAAAGATTCAATGTGGAAGGCTGCCATGGATGAAGAAATGCAAGCCATGTATAAGCATCATACTTGGCAGTAGTCTTCTCTTCCATCAAAGAAGGCAGTTAGTTGCAAATATATTTTTACACTAAAATATAATCCTGATGCACAATTGATAGAGATAAGGCCAAACTGGTCGTTAAAGGCTATACACAATCATATGGTATTGACTATGAAGAGACCTTGTCTCTAGTGGAAAAATTGAATTCAGTACAAGTTGTTATTTCTCTAGTGGCAAATTTTAAATGGGCTATATATATATATCAATTAGATGTTAAAAATGCTTTTGGGAATGGTGATTTATCATAGGAGGTTTATATGATTCAACCACCTGGTTATGTGGTTGAGGGGGAGAAAGTATGTTGTCTGAATCAGGCTATTTATGGGTTAAAAAATCCCTTGTTGCCCGGTTTGAGAAGTTTACAAAGATTGTTATTAACCTTGGGTTCACAAGGTGGAAAGTGATTACTCAATATTTAAAAAAAAAACACAACAAGATGATTCTTTTGGATATCTATGTTTATGACATCATTATCACATAAAGTGACACTAGGGGGATTCAACAAGTGAAGAAAGATTTGAACAAAGAATTTCAAACCAAGGACCTAGGTTTACTCAAATATGTTTTGGGTACCTAAGCTCTCGAATCCACTTGAGAATTTTGTCTCGAATGAAGCATGCTCTTGATCTATTAAAACAAATTGGAATACTTGAGTGTAAACTAGTTGATACACCTATGGAACCTAATGTTAAGCTTTGTTCTGAATCAAGTAACAGTGTTGATGTTGATAGATTTTGACGGCTGGTAGGAAAATTGATCTATCTCACGGTTACCAGACCATATATCTCATATTATGTAAGTGTCATCAGTCAATTTTTGCATCAACCCCAACAGGCTTATTGGATGGCATTAGAAATAATTTTTAGGTATTTGAAGAAAAATCTGTTGAGCGAATGTTAACTCCGTTCTTGATTTTGTGGATAAAAAAATTAATTGAGCTAACAATTATAAATCTAGTATTTCAGATACTTTTTCTTCAAGAGACCAAATTCAAAAGTCTAAGCATTGAATCAACACAAGCTTCTCAAAGACCTCATGCTTCATGGAATGTCAAAGCACTCTTGAAGAAGCACCCTCAAAAGAAGATGAAAAATTGAATACTAGAGTTTAGGAATTATTGAGATAAGTCAAAAATTTGGTCTATGTATGAGAAGAGCCCAACTCTTCCAAAATTCGAGGTGCAATGAAATTTTTTGAGCTTTAGGACAAACATGTGTTTAAAAATGCATAGACTCATTTCATCCATATTAGAATCACTTAGGATCGCAAATTTCCATGCTGTAAATATCCATATAGTGAATTGGCACTGGAATTATCCGTCAACATTTGCCAACGATTGATTAAAGAGAAGTGCACAAGCTAAAAATATAAAGAATGATCAATCATCTAGAACATGGCCAAATTGTGCTATAAGGCATGATTGATCAACCCATTTTGGCTGATTGATCAATACTATCCATGCAAAGAAAATTCACTTTGATTGATCAATCAACCTCAGAAATTGATCAAGCATAGAAAACTTTGCTAGTTAAGGACATAAAACATGATCGATCATAGCAAAGTCATTGATTGATCATACTTGTTATGCACTACCAATGGGAATTGTAATTGATTGATCAACTTAAAATATCAGACCTAACGTGCAGATATTGATCGGTCATACCATCGATCAGTAAGCCACATTCTGACAGAAAAATAGTCGTTATAAACGACTGATTGACCAACCGCTTTACACTGATCGATCAATGTAAATTCAATCTTTTGTAAACGAGCAAAGAATAACTATTGGATTGGGGAGCATATTAATACCCCCACCAAACCACCCAAAAGACCGGCCTGTTAGGAGTGGAAGGCATAGGTACTTAACCTAGGACCATAACATCACACCCACCTTCATGAGCCGACGTCCACGATGGCTCACACTAGCGACGACCCATTCACACGATGGCCCACTCTAGTTTCTGCTAGGTCGCCCCCTCCACGTAGAACTCTCGCCACTCAAGACTCTTGCTGGGATTCGAACTTGCGACGTAGTGCCTGCTCTAATACCAAATGTTAAGCACCTAGCCAAAACTACCCAAAAGACGGGCCTGTTAGGAGCGGAAGGCATAGGTACTTAACCCAATACCACAACATCACACCCACCTTGGCGAGTTGACATTCACGACGGCCCACTCACGTGATGGCCCACTCTAGTTTCTGCTAGGTCGCCCCCTCCACACAGGACTCTCGCAGCTCAAGACTCTCACTGGGAGTCGAACTCGTGACTTAGCGTTAGCTCTGATACCAAATGTTAAGCACCTAGCCAATACTACCTAAAAGACTGGCCTGTTAGGAGCTGAAGGCATAGGTACTTAACCCAGGACCATAACAACCTACTTGCTTTTACCCTCAATCATTTGAAAATCCTTCCTAGTTGAAATTTTGAGAAAAAGAGAGTCGCATCTTACAAAATTCTTGCATTTCTTTCTCTTTCTCACTCCATCTCCTTGCATACATATTAGTAAAGCTCCTACATTCTCCATTGTGCATCAAAGGCTGGAAGATTGGAACTCTCAAAGGATATGGATATCTTTCCAATTACAAGCAAGTAAGTTTTTACCTTTCTTTGTAATTTTCATTTTCTAATAGGTTCCTCTAGAACCTTGATAAATCTTGATAGAATGGGCCTGCTAGGGCTAGAATCCTTTATGCTACGAGCACAGTGCCCTACTATGCCCACATGTTCGTAAAGGCAAAATCAAAAGGTTGGTTAAGAAAATACTTCAAGAAGGCATCGTCAAACCAAGTAATAGGCTACACTCCTCCCCTATATTGCGCCCTTAACGAAATCACCATAAAAGATAAATATCCAATTTCTATCATTGATGAGTTACTTGATAAATTGAGTGGTGCAAAAATGTTTCAAAAGTGGATTTCTGCTAGGGTTATCATCAAATCGGAGCAGCTAGTAGTGATATCAAGAAAATTGCCTTTCGGACCCATGATGGGCATTATGAGTTTTTAGTAATGCATTTGGCCTAACCAATGCACTGGCTTCCTTTCAAAGCTTGATGCATGATGTGTTCTGACCATTCTTGTAGTAATATATATTAGCATTTTTATTACATATTGGTTTATAATAAGAATTCTAAGTAGTATTTGCATCGCCTACATAAGGTGTTGAGCGCAGTTCAAAAGTACCACCTCTGTGTCAAAGTACCTAAGTGCACTTTCGCTTTATCGAAAGTCCACTATCTTGGACATTTGGTCTCCCGAGAAGGTGTGTCGGTTGAGCAAGATAAGATTGAAGTATGCTAGACTGGCCCTTACCCAATTCTTTGAAACAATCCCGAGAGTTCTTAGGCCTAATTGGATATTATCACTGATTTATCAATGATTATGCCACAATGGCTGACCTTTGACTAGCTTACTCAAAAATGATGCTTTTATATGGGATGATGATGCCACCAAGGCTTTTGAGAGTCTCATACAAAAAATGTGCATTACTCTAGTACTGGCTCTAACAAATTTTTTAAAATCACTTCTTACTGAATGTGATGCTTCGTGAACTGATATTGGGGCAGTCATGATGTAGGTTGGACAAACATTTGCTTACTGAAACCGACGTCTACAAAGTAGGATGCTCTCTTTGTCCACTTATAAAAAGAGACCTACACCATAATCCAAGCAGTATAACATTAGCGACCTTATTTAATTGTGAGAAAGTTTATTATTTGAACCGATCATGGTTCTCTCAAATATATTTTACAACAACGAATCACTACTCCAATAAAATAGCGGTGGCTGGTCAAACTGTTGGGCTATGACTTTAAAATTCTCTACAATGAGGAAGCAAGAACACACTAGCTGATAGTCTTGCCCATTAGTATGACTACTCTCCACTATCTCTGTACTATCACCTGTTCCTTTGATTTTATAGGATATCAAAGAGTCTTACATGATGGATCCAACCTGTTGAATTTAGGAGCCCTTTTCCAATATTCCAAGTAAGAGAAGAGAGAAAGAATAAGAAGAAAAGGGGAAGAAAGCTCTCAGGTAGAGAGAAGAGAAGAAGAGAAGAAAGGTGTGCACCAAGTAAAGAGAGAGAGATTTACTCAAGAATGAATTGTAGAACTTGATTAATTCCAAATTAAAACACCTCTATTTATATTAGAGGAAGTGATAGAGTCCTTATACAATTAACCTTTAAGTCTCCTAATTACATTCCAACTCTAACTCTCTAAAATAAGTCTATCAAGAAAACATAAGACAATCTACTAGAGGTCTAATATAACTTGAACTCTAAATCTTCTTCAATCACGTGGACATAAGAGAGGAGGCTGGCTCGTGGTCTTATCTTTGTGGGTCCCACATGATCTTCTAGCTCATATTGACAAGATTACTAGATTGTGGTATATTTGTGGGTCCCACTTGATCTTCAAGTCTTCTAACTTATTCCAGCTTGTGCTTCTTATCTCTTAACTCATGCTTGATCTTCAAGTCTTCTAACTTATTCCAGCTTGTGCTTCTTATCTCTTAACTCATGCTAGCTTGGGTGAGGACTCTTCTTGGCATCCCACGTCTACATGGTCAGTCCCACCAGCTCGTGCACCATGATGGGTTCCACATTGTAACACTCCCCCTCAAGTTGGGGATGAGAAAACATCGTCGATGTCCAAATTGCTACAGATGGTAGACATAATCTTGTGAGTGACCCGACTTGGTGAGAATATCTGCAACTTGACTTATTGATGATATATGCTTTAGAGATAAAAGGCCCTGCATGGAGCTTTTCTTGTATAAAATGGCAGTCCACTTCAATATGCTTTGTTCTTTCATGAAAGACTGGACTCAATGTAATGTGTATTGCTGCTTGATTATCACAATATAGATCCATCAAAGCTTCTTCGTAGAATCCCAATTCAGTGAGAAAATATCTTATCCATAGGAGTTCACTAATAGTGTATGCCATGACTCTGTATTCTGCTTCTGCACTAGACCATGCTACTACATTTTGCTTCTTGCTTCTCCATGTAACCAAATTCCTGTCAACCATCGTACAAAATCCCAAAGTAGATTTCCTGCCATCCGAGGATCCGGCCTAGTCTACATCTGAGAATCCTTCAATGTTGAAATGACCATGATTTTTATGGAGAAGCCCTCTTCCTGGAGCTCCTTTCAGATATTGTAATATCCTTTCAAGTGCTTGCTAATGACTAAGTTGTGGTTTGTGCATGTATTGACTCACAACACTTACTGCATATGATATATCTGGCATTATTCCATAGGTAAATAAGTCTTTCCACTAGTCTCTGATATTTTCCGATATCTACATCTTCTCCAGTACCCGCGCATAATTTTGTATTTGAGTCCATAGGAGTGTCTGCTAGTTTGCATCCCAACATTCCTATCTCCTCTAGTAGATCAAGGGCATACTTCCTTTGGGATAGCACAATCCCATGTCTGGATTGTAATACTTCAATACCCAAAAACTATTTGAGTAGTCCAAGATCCCTTGTCTTGAATTCGGCAGATATTTTTTTTTTGTTTCCTGGATGCCCTCAAAATCATTACCAGTTAAAATAGCATCTGTAAAATCCTGCCTGTATGAGGGTTTGAGTAAATTTCTTAAACCATGCACAAGGGGACTGTTTTAGACCATACAAAGATTTTTTTAGTTGACATACTGACTCCCCCTCAACCACATACCCAGGTGGTTGTTGCATATAAGTTTCTTCTTTGATGCCCCTATTCGGAAAGACATTTTTCACATCAAGTTGATATACCTGCAAGGAAGAGTTAGTTGCCAGAGATAATAACACACTTACCGAGTTCATTTTTGCCAATGGAGAGAAGGTTTCCTCATAATCAATTCCATAACATTGTGTATAGCCTTTAGCCACGAGGCGAGCCTTCAGCCAAGCCACAGACCCATCCAGATTGTGTTTCACAGTAAACACCCATTTGCAACTGACTGGTTTCTTATCTAATGGAAGTGGGACTTGAGCCCATGTCTAATTTTCATAAAGTATCTACATTTCTTCATCCATTGCTGCCTTCCACCTGGATGTTTGAGAGCCTCCTGATAGGACTGTGGTACAGATATGGAAGAAATAGTAGAGAGAAATTGACAACATGGAGGGGATAGACGATGATGAGACACAAAATTTGATATGGGATGAGACGTAGAGGGTATGGTGCATGATACGGGTTCTTTTCTCTGTTCAATAGAACGAGAATCATATTTTGGGAAATTGTTTTTTGGAAAAGATGGACTTACCTCGGTGGGATTCGTAAACTCAGCAGGTGTGGTGTTAGCGAGCATTTCTGGGGGCTGAGAAGTTTTTGTAGCACGGGGCACAACCGTTCGAGGAGAACCTGGTACTGAAGATAAACCTGGAAGAGCATTGTCAGAATAGTATGGAGAGTCTTGAAAAAATGTGACATCCTTCGACACAAGTAAACGCTGAAGAGTGGGATTATAGCAAACATAACCCTTTTGTGTATGAGAGTATCCTAGAAAGATATACTTGATAGATTTAGGATCAAGTTTATTGTGTTTTGGGGAGGAAATATGGACAAAACATTGACACTCAAAGACTTTCAAGGGCAATGAAAATGGATCATCATTTGGTAACAATATAGGGTAAGGAGATTTATTACAAAGAACAGAAGATGATAGAGGATTTATAAGAAAGCATGCAGTAAGGACTGCATGAGGCCAATAAAAGTGTGAAACTTTCATAGCATATAATAAACCTCGAGTAACCTCAAGAATATGATGATTTTTCTATTCGGCTACACCATTTTATTGAGGAGTGTAGGCACATGACGTTTGATGGATAATGCCATTTTATTGATAGAAAAAGTAAAGTGCTTTGGAAATATATTCTTTGGCTTTATCAGACCGAAGTATTTTTATTTTCTGAGCAAATTGAGTGAGTTCCATAGCATGAAAAGACTTAAAAATCAATGGTATCTCAGAACACTCCTCAAATAGAAAAAACCAAGTGGTACGAGTGAAGTCATCAATAAATGTAATAAAATACATATCTTGAGTAATATTTGAGACGCTCAAGGGTCCCCATACATCAGTATGAATTAATGATAGCAGAGTAATACTTTTGACTTCTGGACGAGGAGAGTATGTACTTCACAATTAAAATTTGACCTGACTTTAAGAGTACGAAAGATATAATGAAGAGATTGTGTAGATGGATGTCCCAACCGGTTGTGCCATAGCCTTGTTTCATTTCACTGGTGAAAACAATATTTATTTTTGGCACATCTAGGTAGTATAGCCCCTCTTGTTCACGGCCTCCACCAATCACCTGCTTCGTTATAAGATCCTGAAATACACACGAAGTGGGTGAGAAGGTGATAGAGCAATTAAAATACTTTGTCAGCTGACTAATAGATAACAAATTCAAAGGGAAGATAGGAACAAATATAATATTAGTGAGCGAAAGTGATGGTGTAATGGAAGTGGATCCTTTCCCTTGAACCATGGTTTGAGAACCGTCGGCTATGGTAACAAACTTATGTGAAGACATGGAGATACAAAATGTAATAAATGTCTGTTACTTGTAAGGTTCTTGGAGGCTCCTGAGTTAATTATCTAGGATTAAGATGGGGCAGATAGCATACCTAAAGCAGTAGTGGTAGCAGTATTTAATGAGGAACTTGGAGAAGAACCTATCATTTTCTGAAACAACTCATATTCTTCATCAATAAAATTTTTCTTTTTAGTTGATTTTGTGGGTTGATCATCCTTTGTATCGCCTACTAAGGCTTGATTAGCTTGTCAAGTCTGAGTTTCCATTGGCATTATAACATATTTCTCCATAGTGACCATTTTTTACGCAGTAACTTCCTTGTAATATCATGTATCGATAGTGTGGCCACATCTTCAACAATGAATGCATTCTTTTCACAAATTTTCCATGCTTTTGATTAGCCACATAATCACAATGGTATCATTTTTTAACCATTTGTTATAAAAAAATGTCTTCTTCATCAATAGCTGGTCCATGGTTGGAGATGACCAAGTAGGTCCTTTGTTATAAGAAACCTTCGAACCGATGTGGACCAACTCATAAAAATTGATACCCTTCGTAAGGGTTTTGTGGTAATTCTGAGTATACCACCTTTGTTACTCATATTTTCTTTAGCCATAATAGGCACATCAACAAAAATAATTCTCCAAAAAAATTCTAATCATAATATCCAAGTAGTATTCTTCAAACAACTTGGTGCATGGAGAAATTTAGCATTGACGCTAAACAATCTTTATTATGATTTTTTTGAGTAAATAACCACTCATAATAGACTCGATATCAATCTTCTATATCAGGGGAATCTCTTTCCCACAATTGTTTTTCCAACAATCTGATCATTGACTGGTCTCGGTTAACATAAATTCCAAATCGACAAAACTGTTTTGATAGCTTCTTCTAGATCGAGAAACATTCATATCCACAATCTCATAATATGGAAAATATTCACATACTCATTTTTAAATCATCTTCTAAATTCGGAAACTAGTAACATGAAGTAATAAAAAAAAAAGAACTTATCTCACTGTTTGTGATCTTTCTTCACAAGGAGCCTTCTATGAGTGGTGTTGATCATATCTTCATAGAGCATTCCTTTTGATGTGGGGATCCTAAATTTAATTCTCTAATACCATGTTGATTTTAGGATCCCTTTTCCAATATTCTGAGCAAGAGAAGAGAGAAATAAGAAGAAGAAAAGGGGAAGAAAGCTCTTGGTTAGAGAGAAGAGAAGAAGAGAAGAAAGGTGTGCGCTAGTAAAGATAGAGAGATTTACTCAAATTAGAATTGCAGAACCTGATTAATTCCGAATTACAACACCTCTATTTATAGTAGAGGAAGTGATAAAGACCTTATACAATTAACCTTTAAGTTTCCTAATTACATTCCAACTCTAACTCTCTAAGATAAGTCTATCAAGAAAAGATAAGACAATCTACTAAAGGTCTAATATAACTTGAACTCTAACTCTTCTTCAATCATGTGGACATAAGAGAGGAGGCTGGCTCGTGGTCTTATCTTTGTGGGTCCTACCTGATCTTCCAGCTCATATTGATAAGATTACCAGCTCATGGTATCTTTGTGGGTCCCACTTCATCTTCAAGTCTTCTAACTTATTCCAACTTGTGTTTCTTATCTCTTAACTCGTGCTAGCTTGGGTGAGGACTCTTCTTGGCATCCCACATCCTCATGGTGGGTCCCAACAGCTCATGCACAACCAACCAAGAATTTCTCCAAACATTCTATCAAGATCACTCCACAATGCCCCACCACTAGGAGGTTAATTCAGTACTTCCTTTCATAATCAAGTAGTGGTTTCATTATTTCACAAACCCTTGGTACAAGCAATACTCAAATAATTCACAACTCTCTCCCCGTGAGTCAAGAAGGCTTTTTGAAGACTTACCACAGGGTTCAAAGGTCTTTGTTTTGGGAAGGCCTCCAATTTGTTGTTAAGGCATTTGTGACCAATTGC
Organism: Aristolochia californica; assembly: GCF_029961685.1. Taxonomy (NCBI): domain Eukaryota; kingdom Viridiplantae; phylum Streptophyta; class Magnoliopsida; order Piperales; family Aristolochiaceae; genus Aristolochia; species Aristolochia californica. Next base: position 25,134,381 of record NW_027182290.1, on the reverse strand, counting down.
AATGTGTGCCTAAGAATAACATACAACACTATAACATCAGTAGGCCTCATGCAACCCTTGCATATCACAAACAAAGTTTGGGAAGTTGTGTCGATGGATTTCATCGAATGACTTCCTCCTTCAAAGGGCAAGCCAATGATTTTTACTATCATGGATAGACTAAACAAATATGTCCAATTTTGTGCCCTTAATCATCCATACACTGTAAAGACCATTTCCGAAGCCTATGTCTCTCATGTAGCCAAACTACATGGTATGCCACGAAATATAAATTTAGATAGAGATTCCAAAATTTTAAGCTCCTTTTAGAGAGAATATTTTTAGTTGCAGGACATAATTTTAGAAATGAGTATGGCTGATCATCCTCAAGTTGATGGCCAAACAGAAGTGGTCAATCAATGCTTAGAGATCTACTTGCACAGATTCGAGGGCAACAAACCATCTTCCCGGAGCCTTTATATGCCTTTGGACAAAGTACTCTTACAAAACTTCATAGCATTCTTCCTTGAAGATGTCTTCTTTTGAAGTAGTATATGGCCAACCTCTTCCCATTATTTCATCATATGTCAAAGGTGTTTGCCCAAGTGACTTCTCAAGAGGGGAGTAAATTGAGATTCTAAGTTAAAAATTCAATCGCATCGAATACTAAACTAAAGTATGAGACAAGTAAAAAATAAGCATGCATCATAAGGAGACAATCATTTTTTATCTCGATGTTCCTTATTTTTTTGATTCAGTAGTCGACGCCCAAGAACCTTCACTAATTGCTCTATTACCTAAAAATTACAAAGAGATTTCAGGATCTCTTTTAGCCAATTATAATCTCTTATTACACAAATTTATCTCTCCCCAAAAGATTCAATAAAAACTAGATTCTAGCTTTAGTAGGCACTTATTCTCTAGATTTCAGTCTTTAGAATGTCAATTGTTCTAGCCTTATGGTACTAGAGAACCTCTATAAAAGAAAATATAAAATAAAAAAGAATTAAAAAAACTTAAAACTTTTTTTCTTGAGATATAGCCCTTCTCCAAGTGAGATTCAAACTTTCAATTCATTAAGCACATGAATTGAAGTGTATGGAGTTTGGTGGAACTATGAATGCCAGGAAAGTGAAGTGAAAGTCAAAGATTTGAGTAAGTTAGGGCTTTCTCTTCAAAAGGGTAAAATCAGAATTTGAAGCACTAAAGTATTTTTCCATGGGTTGGGTATGCCAACATAAGCTCAATGAATACTATCCTATGAGTTTAGGAGCTTATTTATAGGTTTTCTAGTCAAACTAGCTATTTTTTTTACTGTTTACAAAAAGTTACAAAAAATGGTTAATCGAACAACTAAAAGGTATGATCAATCAATCATGCATAATGGCTATACTTTTGGAGTTCCCTAGGCCTAATGATAGATAATGGCATCAATAACCCACTTTTTAACCTTTGAAAAAATAGGTTGACCAATCATGCTATTTCGATTTGTTATTTTGTGCTCTATAAAATGACCTAGTTGTATTCCATCAATATCATACGATGTTCCATCATTCATTTGGGATGATTGATATGCCTATGGGATGATATATCATGCTTTTGCTAGTATCCAATGATGATTGATCATGCTTTTGCCAATATTCAAAAATTGAGTTCTGAATATGATATATGCCATCTCTAAGGATCTAGAATTTTCCAAAATATTTATATGCAATCAAAAACATATTTTTGGAAAACATTTCATGCCCTAATGTTTTTTTCTAGAATTCAAAGATTGGTATAATATAAATTCATGAGATTTCAGTTTCAAGTGAAGTTTATATTGGTGAAAACTTATATTATAATTCCAAAATTGTTTTATAATATTTATATGATGATTTTGAGTATGATTTCGAAAGTATGAATATTCTAATGCTCCATAACATACTTGTCCTATGTGATAGTCACACAACATTATATGGTGATATTATCAAGTCAATGAATAGTCTTAAGCTCAACATCCCATGTGCAGCCATCTATCATAGTCCTAAACCCCACACCCATATGTGGTAATCTAACATACAAAGGTCTAAGTTAACAAGGTCTAAGTTAACTACCCTAATTTTCACCATTTTCAACTTGCACAAACTTTTGTGCATTTGGCTCTAAAATAGGTAAATTCTATAGAATCAAATAAAGCATTCACAAATTGGTACCAATGTGTTGAGTAGGGCCACAAAGCAAAAATGTTGACATTAATTAATGAGTTTTAATGTACAAATGTTAACTTTTTTTATTAATTTCTCTACTAAATTCAAAACTACTATGGCATTAAGGTTTGGGGTTCAATGGAAGCTAGCTAAGTCCATCTAAGGTTGGTACACGAAATACTGGCATGTAGACCCCCCTCTAGAGGTTGATGGTTCGAACTACCCGACTCCCACTTGTTCTAAGGTCTAAAAAACTCTATACAATCTTTCAATGAGGCATGCTAAAATAATTGTCGGCTGAAAAGGGAAAACTTGTCATTTGTAAAAATCTTTTTAGTCATGTATTTAATTTCTTGTATTGGTAGAATTCATCATGAAATGTATATATTATTTTATTTTATCATAAGATTATTTTATTTACTATCTCTGTTGTTTGACAAATATTACAAGAAAAATAAACGAATCCACTCGCTTAGAGTTAGAGATGAAAAGCCAAAATGACAAAGGAGAAAATTTTTCATCAATAATCTCCCATTTTTTGTTGTAACAATATTATATGGTAATGCAAAAATTCTTTGTTTATTTATTTAAAATGAGGCATGCTAAAATACCTCTGTGGCTTACTATATGATTAAATTGTTAGTGTGGCTTGTTTCGTATTGTGTGTGAAGGTTTCCTTTTTAAAGTAAATAAGATTTCCAAAAAATAATTTAAAAAGGGTTATCATTTTTTGAGTTCAACGTTTGTTTGAGATAGAAAATAACTCATCATGACAAAACGATGGGGGGGTTAGTCCCCCAAATGGATTTTTGAAGTTCAAGTTCATGTCCAACATGAAGATCATGTCAGTCATGTACATAAAGATCATCTTCGCACTTGGTTAGTGTCGACGACTTCATGTGCACTGGAAAACAGTTTTCAGTGTTAGTGGCCCAACATGAGAAAAAGATAAAAAAACAAGAGAATTCTTAAACCTTTACAGTACACTTAATTACAACATAATCCTTAAACCCCAAATTAGGTAAAACAACCATTATTACTACACGAATAAGTTATTTAATGTATAATTAAATATATTAATATATTTATTATTTAAATTATATATTTTATTGTGCATTAATATGGTAATTACATGAGCCAATGAAATACGTACATGATTAATTACAAATAATAAATAAATAACATTCTAAATAACAAAAACGAAAGTATACGTTGAGTTATTAATTTATTAATAACATATGATATACTTTAACCTAAAAATGAATAATTTAAGAGAAAAATTTGATCTAATCATAAATTTAACGCACTATATATTTGTTCATAATATATTTTATGTATTATTAATTAATAATATATTATCACAAAATTTTAAACTATTGGTTTAATTAACTATAGCAATCGGATAATTATGCCAAAATAATTTATCAAATATTTATTTTAAGAATATTTTAATTATGACTATTAAATCACTATTTTAATATAGTAATCGTAAAATAAATATAATAAATAAATAAAATAATTATTTTATAAATAAAAATAATTATTTTATAAATAAAAATAATTATTTTATAAATAAAATTTATAAATTAATGATTTTTATGATGATAGTTTAATTTTTCCTAAGTCAAGAAAAATTAAACCATCGTCGTCTTCCTTAGCGGCGAGCCAGCGGGCAACGACGACAGTGATGGCAATGGGCTAGTGGGCAATGGTGACGGCGGTGGGCAATGCCGACAGAGGTGGCGCTCCGACGGTACGCTGAGAGGGAGAAGAGAGGGTGGCCGAGAAGCTCTGCAACAGATGGTCGACCTCCCGTGCTCTGCGACGGAGGTTGAGAGGGAGAGGAGAGGGATGATGGCTGTTAAACAGAAGCCGATGGCTGAAATCAAAGCCGAATGGGGAAATCGAAGCCGAATCGAAGTAGAAATTAAAAAATTGAAGCCCAAATGTCAAAATCGAGCGGGAGGTTCAAAGGGAGAGCGGGTCCGAGATGGAGAGAAGGACGTTCGCTGTGAAATGGTCGTAGAGAGGGAGACCGGAGAGGGACGGTGGAGACGAGAGAGGGAGCAAAGAATAAGAGAGGCCTACCAGAATGAAATGGTAGAGAGGGTGTGCGGTAGAGAGAGCCCCGCGATAGTGTCATTTACATGATTCTCAAAATCGGGCGAAAAGAACTTTCCGCCATTTACTCTTGGGACATGAACTCCTGAGTCATGGATGATCATGTACATGACATGAAGTTGGCGCCCCCCAACGACTTCAGGACATGAACTGAGTAATGCGCATAAAGATCATGTCCTGAGTCATGTTGACTAACCCCCCCTATCAAGTTGCATATACAACAATCGAGTGTAATACTTGAACCGTCCAATGATACACAAACTTGAAAAGACACGAAGACAACAATTGGAAATCTTCATATCGATTCTGGACACCTTATTGGACCTTCTGGTAGGAACAATGTATTACATTTTATGCACATAAATGTAAAGCAAAGTTGGCATCTTATTTTTTAATGGAGCCTAACACCCAACAAATTAAGCTTGCAAGGATGAGAATGTGTTCCAGAGACTGAGTTAAGGCACGATAGACCCGTAGGCAGGAAAGTCTATGGTGCACCTACTAATGCAGTCCATAGTGCATCTGCGCTCGTTGCCTCCATTGTAGCACCCACGGTGGCAGTCATCGAAACAATCCGCAGTGGCAACTTGAATGACGGCCAGCACCACCAAAGAGATAAGCAACAGCCCGATGAACAATTTTGTGTTGGCCATTGCTTTCTCTTGTGTCTGTTTCTTCGACTGTGTTGAATATGCTCGAGGTGATGAAACAAGGAGACAAAGGCAGCGTTATTTATAAGTTGGGAGAGGAGACGATCGTTTGCTAATTTGGGAAGGCCAGATGGCTTGAAAGTAGGCAAACAACCAGGTCTTCTAACAATTTATAGTTATATTTGTTTTATATGACGGGCTGTAGTCAAGACACGCATAGATTCTGCCTAAGAATAGAGAAAAAAATAACTGGATAGATGTTGTTAACTATAGCTATTTTTCAATGTTCTTAACATTGAACTCTCCACGAAACTGAATAGATGGTCAATCGGGTTCAACTGAACCAGAATGGTTTATCCTTCATTTTTTTAATATGAGACATTAACAATAACTTATATATAATTATTTAGCACTTTTAAGACAGCAATGGCTAAGTAGATTTGTTGGGTATTTACCAAAACTTTTCATAGGTTAAAATCTTCAGTCCAGCAACTTCCATTCAACAATCGGACAAATAGGGGCACACAATACAATAATGGTTTTACTTATTCCTCGTCAAACAATACAATATTCAGTTTAGAATAAATCCAATATAGAAACATTTTCAGATACATTAAAGGAAGCTAATAGAATTAAAAGGATTAATTATCATTTCTTAAAACTTTAATTAAAAATAAGGTTAAAATTAATAACAGGGGCAATGTCCTCCCTGGCCATCCTTTATTCTTTGACTCAATTGGAAGGGGCCTTCCCTTCTTGAATAAGAGAGATACAAGAAGAGAAGGGATAACAACATTTCGGTGATGGTGGATCAATACGTAAGAGGGAGAGAGGAGGCACCCCGTCCTCCTCTTTCTACAGGAGGCATGCACACTCCTTTTTCTTTCCAAAACATGTAGAGGGAAACATGCTCTTAATTGTTGAACGGAGAGCAGACGATGGGAAGTGGCAGCACCCCTGAAAGGAATTTTGGAGTAGCTAAAGATCATCAACCAGGAAGGTGCATAAGGAAAAGAGAAGAACGACGACTTATTTGAAAGAATTTTACAAAATATTCAACGAAGGCTTTAGCTAATTGTGTGTTCTCTTACAAAGTTTCAATGGCTTTAACAAACAAAAAATGCTAAAAGAAAACTACTGAAAAGGATGGGAGTAAGCACGTCCCTCCAAGGATACCTCCACTGCAGGTTCCTTGTAGTCACCATTGTGAACCATTCTCACTTGCAGCGGTTCACCAATGTCGTGGACCACATTGACCATGCGAGTTGATCCTGGATACTCTCAACCAAGGACTAATACCCACAACCCCCAAGACCTAGGCCACTGCCCCGAACCCTCATATTACGGTTTTTTCCTACTTACATATAAATTTCGTCGTGTTCATTAGACAGAATTTGACGGCCTAACCAGGAGTCAGGCACATGTGCCCACATCCTCTCCGTTTTTTGTTTCACTTTCTAGGCTAATTTTTATACCATTATATGGTCAATTTGGTAGTTAATTATTTGCCAGATTTTATGGCTTTATTGTGTGGTCTATCTTCCTAGGAGGGCATTGGGTTGGGTTTTACGGGGAACCTATTTCGGCCCAACCCAATAAACCAAGGTTTGAGTTTCTAGTCTCACCTCACGGCTCTGGGACAAGATGGGGGAAAACCCCGCCTGGTTTCGAGTTGGGGACGGGTTTTCTAGCGTGAAGATAAAGAGGTCATGCCAAATTTTATGTAAAATTTATGCACTTTATATACAATTTATTTGATATATATTTTATGCAAAGTTTTAAATATATGTTGGAGTTCGAGCTTGAGCTCGATACCAATTTTAGTCTCGAGGCTGGACTCACCTCAAGCTCGAGTTCAAAGTATTTAAATCAAACCCAGTTCCAACATATGCAGGTTCGAGTTCGGCTTGACTCGATGAAACCCCTACACACAAGAGCTCAGCTCGAGCTCGTCTCTTCAAATTTTAAATTAAAATTCATACATCCATAATAATTATTTAAAGAGAAGTTCAATTCTATGCCTTAATTAATTTAAACTCTAACTTTTGTTCTAACTCCGATGACTAATATTATGATTCTTACATAGACTATGACATTCTCACATCTAAGTTAACCCTCTAATTTCTCTCCTATATACTACTTTACCCTTTTGATGATTGTTATGGTCCTAGATCTGACACATGGATTCATAGGGAAGAAGAAGAGAGAGATGAAAATCAAGCCAAAGGGTAGCTTGAAAACCCTAATCTCCTTGAGGAGAACTCAAAACCCTACTTAACCTAAAATCAATGCTTCTCTTTCTCATTACTCTTACACCTTATATAGGATTGACCCTTACAAGGTTTAAGATAAAATATTACAAAAATACCCCTATAAATAAAATATTTCAAAAATACCCCTTGTGGCTTAAATCTGAAATAAAATAAAGTAAATCAAAGAAAAATAATTAAAATAATAATATTATTGCGTGCATAATACTACACCCCCTGGAAGAAAGAGTTTGTCCTCAAGCTCGAAGGTAGGTCTGCTTGCCCGTGCCAATGTCTTCATCTGTTCGCAAGTATCAATCGCAGTATCTGTGTCAGCCCTCTGGACTACAAAACTGGAGCATCCAACCAGAGAAGCAACTTTTTTCTTTTACAATCGGATGTAGGGATGTGTGGTGAATGTCGCTACATCTTCCAAGCAGCATCTCTGCCCTCTCCCGCAGTCCTGGATTGCATTGCATACATTTTGCCTGTACGACAACAACAACGCCATGACCAACCCCCTGGGATGGAGAAGACTCGGCAGCATGTATCCCCTCCATTTGCCGCACCTTGAAACACTTAGAGGCACCCGTAGAATGAGCCAAGCCACATGTTTCCTGAAATTCAGACGAGCAGGCAGGTAACTTAACAGAACTAGGAAGCCCACTGCAAGCTTTTTCCTCATCACCATTATCAGCAGAAAACCCAGCTTGGTATGAATCCAACCAGTTGTTCCTTCTCAAAAATCCAGACAGCACAAGCAGCTGCTCACTAACCTGGAGTACAACAAACACCTCCCCATCCGTTGAGATCTCTACCGCTACTGTTTGAATCCATTTCAGATGAAATTGGTCAGGAAGTTCCAAATGCAGAGGGAAGTGATGAAAGGAGACTATTGAATTTATGGAAAAGTGAAATACTTCATTGACATCAATAACTTGTTGTAATTAGAGTACATGAATCTCTATTTATAAAAGAGGAAGGTAGTAAGTCCAATTATAATAAAACTACCCTTGTCCCAATTACACCCAAACTCTGACACATAAAGATAAGTCCTAACATAATTAAATAACTCAATATAGATACAAGACAAACATAATTCAAACTAAAACTCTTCTTTGACGTGACCATAAGATAAAATACTTTTGTGAGTCCTTCTTGATCTTCCAACTGATGTGATAAGGGTGCTAGCTCATGGTAATCATTGTGAGTCCTACTTCTTATGGGCATGGGCCCATCTTGTGGGCCTTCCTTGGTCGCGTGGGCTAGAGCTTATCTTCCAACACTCCCCCTCAAGTTGGGGGTGAGAGAACAACATGAACTCCCAACCCTCTGCAAATGATGTATAAAATATTTTTTTATAAAATGACATATCTTTCGATATGTCTTCATCTTCCAACATTCCCCCTCACGCTGTTGCGTTCTTCCATGAGGCTCTGCTGGCACAATATAAGTGAGAGTAAAAATCACTCCTAGTCGGTAAGTCATTGCTTCATACTCTAGTCCAATTGCTGGATGTAGGGCACACTCCATCTTCTATCGGTTGTGTGTCTATCGGCATTGCTCTGAAGTGTCCACCACCGTGTCCCTCCACAGGACAACGACATTACAAGGGGGGGGGGGGGGGGGGGGGGGGGGGGGGGGTGGTGAAGATAACATAGATTTCTCCGTCATTGTTTCCCAATCATGATATTTTTTGACAGGGCCTATCATGGTTTCCCAACTGTGATATTTTTTGACAGGGTATCCTCCATCATGGTTTCCCAACCGTGATATTTTTTTTGTGACAAGGCCCATCATGGTTTTCCAATCGTGATATTTTTGTATAGGGTATCCTCCGTCATGGTTTCCCAACCATGATATTTTTTTACTGGGTAAAATAAATGATGATACGAGGCCACCTCTTCTTCAATAATAATGTCCCCAATGAGACATAATAGCAGCAACAGTATATAACACAACCATCTTCCAACACATATAACACAAACCAAATAATAAACTTTGTAAAAGAACCCATGAAATAATCCTATATAAAAATTTCTTCTTAGATACACAAGCTTCATCTTTTGTGCTCCCCCTTTCTTGAATATGTTGGTCACATAAACTTATTCACAACATATGAAATAAAATACCTCTTTCTTGTACTTCTTGTACTTCTCCCCTTCAAGCTGGGAGGTAATGGCAGTGATCCCCGCTTGAACCAAATATCATAGATGTAGCAATAGGCCCAAATAATAGGGAGAAGAGATATTTTTTGATATATCAACTCAAAAAATGACACAAAACAATCGGCTTAAATTCAGATTTTCAATGTAATAGAATACCAGCATGACCTTTGGTTCTTCCATTGCAAATATTTCTTTAAATATAGATCATATTAACATGAAATTTTCTCATTATGAGAGTAGACTTAAATAATTTTCATTCAAGTATAACTTCTCTTCATAAAATATAATTATTAGAAGATAAATAATCTGATAGATTTCGGTCTCTGTCACCTGGCCAAACTAAGTACTATTTCTCTTTTTTTTTCCATAATGACCATCGATTCTTCCAAGAACAATATCTCCATATAAAAAAACATACTGAGAATTGGTTGAATATTTTAGAAAATAGACTTACATATATTTCTTTTGATATATAATTCTCCATATAAAGTCTCTTTCTTGATAGCATAAAATACCTCAGAAGTTGAGGCTTTCTGCTGCCACTCGAACCTCATTTTCAATCTGACCTTTGCTGCTTCAAATATCGATTTCTCTTTGTATATAACTCAGATAAAAAATTGGTTGAATAGGTAAAAGAATAGAGTTATAGATATTTCTTTTGATATATATTTCTCCATATAAAGTCTAGTTCTTGATAGCAAAAAATACCTCGGAATCTAAAGATTACTGCTGCTGCTAGAACATGCTCATTCAAATATCGACATCTCTCTGTAGATAACTCCGATTGGAACAAATCATTTTTGTTTGGAAATTAGACTTAAATATCTTTTCATCAATATATAATTTGAAATATGAAAAACTCTGTATAGAGGTAAAAAATGCAAATAAAACTATGGGCATAGGGACTAAAAACAATAACTACGAACCTTGACTTAGGGTTTAAGGTTTAGGGAAAAGGATCACATTACCTCCGTGAGTTGACCAAGTCAACTCACAGAACCTGCTCTAATAACATGTTGAATTTATGGAAAAGTGAAATACTTCATTGACATCAATAACTTGTTGTAATCAGAGTACATGAACCTCTATTTATAATAGAGGAAGGTAGTAGAGTCCAATTACAATAAAACTACCCTTGTCCCAATTGCACCCAAACTCTAACACTTAAAGATAAGTCCTAACATAATTAAATAATTAAATATAGATAAAAGACAATTATAACTCTAACTAAAACTCTTCTTTGACGTGTCCATAGGATAAGATACTTTTGTGAGTCCTTCTTGATCTTCCAACTGATGTGATAAGGATGCCAGCTCATGGTAATCATTGTGTGTCCTAATTCTTATGGGCTTGGGCCTATCTTGTGGGCCTTCCATGATCGTGTGGCCCATCTTATAATAATCTTAGATATGTGGGCCTTCCTTGGTCGTGTAGGCTTGAGCTTAGCTTCCAACAGAGACCACCATGCTGACTACAACAACAACAACAATTTTAAATTGCATCCTTCTCTCACTAGACCCTAACCCATTAAGCACTGAATTAGCGGGAGGACCTTGGCCATAAAATAGTTGTTGTCCCAAACCTTGAGACCTGGGAAATAAAATGGAACACGATCATCAACTATAGGTGGCATTGCAACTGGCCTCATTTGGACGAATTGTGCCTGCAATCTAGCTCTCCTATCTTCTTTACGCTGTGCAAGTGCCACATATAGTGGTTTGTTGACAACAATTTTCCCATTTATATCGGCCAGTGCGCGAGATGCTTCCTCAGGAGTTGAGAAAGCAACAAAGCTCGGATGCCGACTCATACCACTTGGATCACCAGCAATGCCAATGAAAAACATATCAAAAGCAGCATTGTAGTTGGCCAATCCAAGAGTGGCACTGAGTAGAGTCAAGTGATTTGTTTCTAGTGTAATGTGAATAGGAGCCTCCAAAACAAAATTGATGTTGCCATATGCAGGCCCATACTGGGAGTCAACCATCCCGCCATTTACCAAATCGCCCCCTAAGGCCACACTAATGCCATCCCATTTGCCTATCTCTCTTCCGATCTTATACACATCCAACAGAGCCTATGGAGGGTGCTAGCCTGGACTATCCCCAACAGTAATAATAGGAATACCTGCCGTGGATGCAGCTCTTCTGGAAGCACCACTACCAAAGTGCCACATGACAATTATATCAGCGTATCCTTCGACATTTCATATGGTATCTTCAAGTGTTTCTCCTTTTGTTGTTGTAGAAAATTCTCGTGCATTTTCTGTTGTCTAAACTACTCCACCCAACCTTTTCATAGCTGACTCAAAGGACAATCTGGTCCTAGTTGAAGGCTCATAAAAGAGAGTGGCCATGAGATAACCCCTCAAAATTTGACAGTTAGAAGAATTTTTCTCTATCTTTTCCATTTCCCACGCCACTTCAATTATTGCATTGTCTCCATTATTTTCATAATCAAGAAATGACAAATATGACTTACTGTCCCGGGAATCTCCTATAACAGCAGGGCCCTTATAACTACCTGTTATGATAGCATATAGACCACTCAACACATTTATCAAGTTCACTTCAGGAGGCCTCTTAAGTTGTTGATTAGAAATCAGAGAATCCTCTTGAGGAGCCAGGTAGACCTCTTTAAGCCCTCCAACATCGTCAGAAATAAGTTTTTCATCGCCAGTTTTGTTGGTCAAGCTATCTGCAATTTCAATCACACTAGTAGTAGTACTATCAGATTCCACCCGCACATCGTCAACAAGTGCAAGAGGCTTATATGCACTGCTTCCCACAATGTCTTTTGGAAATTTGGCCTTTGAACCAAAACCATCAATAGAGACAGCAGGCAAGCATTGATTTCATGCTACAGAAAGTAACTCAGTTTCACCTGAAGCTTGCCTTGACACTCTTTCAGCCTTTTTAATATCTATGTTAGTGACTTCAACCCCTAATTTCATCTCAATAATAGAACAAACTGACAAACTTTCACCGTTTACAATGTCATCTTTGCATTCTAACTCAACACAAAGATTGCCAAATGCAACCTCTGATTCCAAGCTATCACCCGGATTTACAGACCAATTGCTTTTGTTTTCAAAAATATGAAGACTAACTTCACCTTCTGGTTTGACATCTTGCTTAAGCGAAGTTGCACTGTTTTTCCCACTTGTACCAAATTCAATTTCAGTTCAATTGCAGGTTTAACATCTTCAACAGAACTAGACTTTATTTCTTCAATCTCAATTGAGTCATTTCTAATAGTAGAATCATGCAGCACTGATTCACCTTTCTCAGCATACCCATTATTAGGTTCAGCACGAATAGCATAATCATTCAACACGCATGCATTCTTATCATTAGATACAACACTAATGCATACGTCTACATTTTCAAAGTTAACAAAGCCACAATATTTGGAATTCCCATCTCCTTCTCTCATGACTATAGACATGGGACAACAGCTAGAGCAGCATCTGCTGCCTTCTCAAATTTAACTTGCTTATCATGTGGGAGCATCCCATTCAGCACAAACAGATACGGGACATGCACACTGCTGGTGGTCTCGTCAATAGAAAAATTAAACAACCCCACATTTTCAATTGGGTAACGAACATACACACAGTTACCATGCGCAACAATAGAAAAATAGAGTCCCCAAAAAAAAAAAAATTCTGAGACACGCTGCTGTTCATGACAATAGAAAGATAAAACAACATCCATTCAATTGTTTTGTCCCTTCCCGAAATCCCCAAAAAAAATTTCTCTTGTATTGCAGACACTTCATCACACATTTGCACGAATTTTTTCATCTTACCACAAGATTGAATGAAAAATTGAGGTTGTCGATACTTACCCCGAAAATTTTGGGAGTTGGGCTCCCTCTATTCTACCGAAAGGTGCATTGCGAGTGGGAGGTGGTGGCCGGAAGTCAAATCCCACCGGATTTGTTTCCGACGACACCGACAGAGCCTCTTCAATTTTCTGTGGTGAAGAGGAGAAGGGCATCGTGGGTTCTCCGATGGGGGATTTTCTGTCTCATAGTCTGAGAGGCGTTCTGGCTCCCCTTTCTCCCATTGCCCTTTATTCTTTTCTCTCCTTGCCATGTCGGCTGCCGGAACGACGGACCCCAGTGGAAAGGCGTTGCGGTTGGTCGCCCGTTGGGCTTTTTCTGACGATGAATAGCACCCCTTTGGTGCTTCTCCGCTTGTCAATTTTCTGAGAGGAAGGTGTCTCAAATTTATTTGTGTCACCTATGGAAGACGGAAGACGTCTAGTTTCCCATGATAAGGGGGTTGTGGAATACCCCTCCCATTTAAAAAATCGGGGTCCTCGCCGTTTGATTGCAGAAGGTCTGAGTCTGAATTCAGATTTGTGTCCTTCTCGGAGATTTCCATGGTTGCCGGTTTCGGATTTGAGGTCGCACCCAAATCTTCCATAGGAACTTCGACTGGTAAACAGGACAAAATTTGTAATTTTTCTGGCTCGTGGCCTGTATTCCCATCTGAGACAATGTCTGCTGCCTCTCATTCAGGTTTATTTCGTGCTCGAAGATGGTGAAATTTTATAGGCCTTGGTCTTCCTGCTCGTCCAAGACCGCTTCTGCTGCCTCTTCGGTGCCTATGTCTTGCTCGGAGAATTTAGGTAGTTTGATGGAAGATGCATACCTTGCACGTATTTCTTTCCATTGTTCGTGTACTTTTTCCAATTTATCGAACATGGCCGTACATATTTCTTGGAACGAAGAATCGTTCATGGTGTTCCCACTCTGATACCAGTTGTTATGGTCCCAGATCTGACACATGGATTCGTAGGGAAGAAGAAGAGAAAGATGAAAATCAAGCCAAAGGGAAGCTTGAAAACCCTAGGTTCGTTAAGGAGAATGCACACCCCTGAGCTCATTGGGAGAACTCAAAACCCTATTTAACCTAAAATCAATTATTCTCTTTCTCATTAATCTTACCCCTTAAATAGGGTTGACCCTAACAAGGTTTAAGATAAAATATTACAAAAATACTCCTATAAATGAAATATTCCAAAAATACCCCTATGGCTTAAAACTGAAATAAAATAAAGTAAATTAAAGAAAAAAATAATAATGTTATTGTGTGCATAAAAATGACATAAAATATCACCAAGTCCCCAATTACAATTATAGAAACTACTATCAAATTCCTGAAGTTAGTTTCCCTAAAAGAATTTTCTCCTTTATGTTCAGCTATTAGTGTTGCTTATGTGGGGACTGCCCAAGATATTAACTAGATTCTAGCTTTATCATGCATTTCTATCTAGATTTAACAAGGTTCTAGATGAACCTATCAAGAAGTGAAAAATTACAAAGAAAGGTAAAACATACACTATTGTGGTCCCGGACCATGGACCTCGTGACTCGGCGAAGGGAGATCATCAAGATGTGCAAGGGGTAAACCAAGACGACCATACTTACTAGGGGCCCTATGTTGACGATAAGAGGATGGAAGAAGGAGATAGAATGAGGAGATGAGATCAGGCTCGTCGAGGGGAGACTTGTACCCTTGGGTTCGTCAAGGAGAACACCGATCCTAGGGTTCTTTGGAGGAGAACGCCGATCCTTTTCTGAGTAAAATTCAACTTGTTTCATTCATTTCTGTTAGCCCTTTTAGAGGCCAACCACGCCAAAGAATTTGAATGGAATTTTAAAAATATTCCATCACTGGCTATAACCTTTTACCACTTAACAAATTAAAATTAAGAATCTAAAATTATAAATCCTAAAGTACATGGATGTGCCTCCACCCTCTGAGTTACCAACTCATCCGCGTCACCTCTGGATGACTCATCCTACTATCGAATCCACAACATCACTCCCCCCTTGGAGAAAGATCTTGTCCTCAAGCTCGAAGGTAGGATAAAATTGTTGGAAGACGTCGACCTCCTCCCATGTGGCCTCCGAGGCATCTGTGTTGGTCCACTGAACGAGTACTTCCCACCGTTCCTCGTTCTGTCTCGCACTCAAAATAGTGGTTGGAGTGAGAGAAACTCGACCGTCCTCAACTGGAGGCAAAAATGGAATTGGGGGTGGTGTTGGTCCCTTGAACGGCTTGAGAAGGGAGACATGAAAAATATTGTGAAGCTTGGAATCTGGAGGAAGTTGTAGCTTATATGCCACCTGGCCAACTCGTTGAATAATAGTGAAGGTCCCAAAATATTTCGGAGATAACTTGTGGCGATTGCCAGCAATTGATTTTTTACTGTACTGCTATAGACAGAGCCACACTACATCACTTGGATTGTATTCAACATCCTGGTGCTCCTAGTCATAATAGTCTTTCATGCGAGTTTGAGCTTTATGCAGGCATTGGGCAACATATTCCAGCAGTTGATCACGGTCCATAAGAGCCTGGTCAATAGCCTCAACTCTGGTGGAACCCGGTACATAGGAAAGCAAATGAGGGGGATCCCGGTCATATAATATCCGAAATGGGGTCTCTTGTAAGACAATGTGAAAAGATGTATTATAGCAATTCTCCACCCAAGGAATCCATTCCACCCACCGTTTAGGACTGTCGCCGACAAAACACCTTAAATACATTTTGATGGTGCGGTTAACCACTTCCGTTTGTCCATTGGATTGAGGGTGATAAGCTGAGGAAAATTTGAGTTGGGTCCCCCATAACATGAAAAGGTCTCTCCAAAAGTGAGTGGTAAAGACAACGTCTCTATCACTTACAATGGATTCTGGAATGCCGTGTAGTCGAACAATATCGGAGAAGAACACTTGTGCCATGTTCATAACTGTATAAGGATGCATCAATGGAATAAAATGACCATATTTGGAAAACTGTCGACCACCACAAAAAGGACAGACTTCCCTGAAGCTTTGGGGAGGCCCTCAATGAAATCCATAGAAATTTTAGACCAAATCTGTGTGGGCAGAGCAAGTGGTTGAAGAACACCTGCTGAACTTAAATTTTTGGCCTTGTTCCTTTGACAGACTTGAAAAGCAGCCACATAAGTTGCAATTTTTTATTTCATACCTTCCCAATAAAAATCCTCACGAATCCAATGCAATGTTTTGTGAAGGTCTTCAAGAGTGTTAGCATGATAAGTTGATAATACCACTGCCACCAACGGAGAAGAGGATAATAAGTAAATGCGCTGCTTGTATAAAATGATGTTGTGATGAAGGGACCATTTGGGAGACATTTCCCCATCTGCAATTTGTTGAGACATGTCCTTGAGTGTTATTGTGTGATGGATTTCCTCTTTTATTGAATCAAGTACATTTGAGGTGGTTCTTCTAAACGACGGGAAAGTGCATCAACAATTTTGTTTAATGTACCCGCCTTATGTTCCACCATAAAGTCAAAACCTAGTAATTTGCTGATCCAATGCTATTGTGGGGAGGTGGATATCCTCTGATCCAACAAATATTTCAGATTGTAGTGGTCAGTGCAGATGATAAAAAATATGCCCCATAAGCAAGGC
The DNA here is from genome assembly GCF_029961685.1 of Aristolochia californica. Classification (NCBI taxonomy): domain Eukaryota; kingdom Viridiplantae; phylum Streptophyta; class Magnoliopsida; order Piperales; family Aristolochiaceae; genus Aristolochia; species Aristolochia californica. The sequence goes on along the minus strand of NW_027182290.1, from coordinate 25,117,565 downwards.
CTCCAATGGCGAACCAACATTGCTAAGCCAATGAGTTCCCATTCGTAGGTTGGAAATTTTTGGTGATCTGCTAGTTGATGGCTGAAATAGGCAATAGGGTGATGTGATTGTTGAAGCACCGCGCCAATACCTCGTCCCGAAGCATCACATTTTACAAAAAATACGGTTTCAAAATCTGGTAATTGCAGTACTAGAGCAGAGGTCAATGCTTGCTTGAGTGCATGTAATGATTGTTCGGCGGCTTCATTCCACTGAAAGGCATTGCGTCGGAGAAGCTTTGTTAAAGGAGAAGCTAATGGAGCATCATTCTGGATGAACTTTTGATAATAGCCCGCTAATCCCAAAAATCCCCTTAGAGCTGAAATGTGGCTTGGTTGGGGCCAATGTGTGATGACTGCAATTTTTTTTGGATCCACTATCACCCATGTCATTGTGATAATGTGACCCAGATAGACCACCTGAGTTCTTCCAAAAGAACACTAGGAACGTTTCAAGTAAAGATGATGTGCTCGAAGAAGTTGGAAGACAAGGCGTAAGTCTTCTAAGTGTTGATTCCAAGACTTGCTGAAGATTAAAATATCATCAAAGAATACTAAACAAACTTTCTGAGATAGGCACTAAATACCTCATTCATTAAGGCTTGAACATGGAAGGAGGATTAGATAGACCGAAGGGCATCACTACAAACTCAAAGTGGCCATGCTGAGTATGGAATGATGTCTTCTCAATATCCGGAGGATACAATCTTACTTGATGATATCCAGACCACAAATCCAATTTAGTGAAAAATTGAGCACAATGTAATTCATCTAGTAACTCATCCACTACTGGTATGGGAAATTTGTCTTTTATTGTCTTGGCATTCAATTCTCGGTAGTCCACACAAAACCTCCAAGTGTTGTCATGTTTCTTCACCAAAAGGACTGGAGATGAGAAAGGGGACTTACTCGGTTGGATGAGGTCTTGTTCCAGCATAACTTTGCATTGACGTTCAATTTCATCCTTTTGTAGGTGTGGGTACCGATAAGGATGAACAACCACCACTTCTAACCCAGCCTTCAAACAAATTCAATGGTCACAATGTTGTAAGGGTGACAGACTAGTAGCTTCTTGAAATATGTCGGTAAATTCATCCAACAAGGTGTCTAAGGTGTTGTCCGAATTGTACTGTTGGTGGAGTCCTTGTAGATGTGTTGGAATGTTAGCTTTACGACCTTGTAATGTAATTGGCTGCCCTTCAAACTTAAAGCTCATAGTCAAAGCGGCGAAATCCCACAGGATGGGTCCCAATGTTTGCAGCCAATTGATGCCCAAAACCATGTCAAATCCTACTAGTGGAATGATGAAAAATTCAGCAAATTTTTTTTTGTCATCATTAGAATACATTACAGCCTTGCTGACTCCGTAGCTAGGAACCTTTTCCCCATTGGCAACAAAAGCCAAAGTAATTGGTCTGGATTGAATCTGAAGTTGTTAATACTGGGCATCTATGAAACTCAAAAAATTATGAGTACTCCCTGAGTCCACAAGGCCTAATAGGGGATGACTTGGACCAAAACACACACTTGCATTGTCTTGGTGGACTGGAGTCATGTGATTGCCAAATTCATGGCTCTTGCTAGGTCCCAAGGGGTGAGGAGTTCCACCTCTAATCAAAGTGACTCAGTTAGCCCCACTGTAAATAGACTAAAATGTTGGTCCACCTGTACAACCTTACTTGCTCGAGCCAATTTTTGTTGAAATTGTTTTTGGTATTGTTCCACTCTTCCCATTTGTTTTAACAACACTTAATCACCCAATGGGTTGCTCTGAGCAGGTGGTCCAAACCAAATTGTACACAACTTCTTAAATTCTTCCCAATTGACCGCTAAGTTTTCACATTCGAGTTAATGGCCCCATAGTTGCTCTTCATCGAGAATGTGGAATGCAGCCAAACCCACCTTGTCTACGTCATCCGTTCTTTGGTTGGAAAAAAAAATTCACACCTATAAAGCCAAATTAAAGGGTCTTCAGACCCATTGAAAATAGGGAAGTCTAGTTTAGTTTACCTTGGGACTGCCCCACCGCCTGGACTGAAATTCCCACCGTGTGTTGGATGCTCTGGGCGTCCAGCATACTGTTCGCCCTATCTATTCGAAGGGCCCCTTCCCCCTTTCCTCGGGCTTGGGTTTCTTCTCGAAAATAATTCATACATACGATTATTTACTGCTTCTAATTGTTGGATTACCTCTTGAGAGACTCTACTGTCTAACAGTGCTGCCAATCGCCCCTGACTTTCTTCTTGTCTTGCGTTAAGCATCTCTGCCAATCACCCCTCATTTTCTTCTTTTCATGCGTTAAGCATCTCACTGAGCTTGGTGAGCAATTCCTCATTGCTGGAAGACTTCCCCATGCTTACCTGCTCTAATACCAAATTGTTGTGATCCCGGACCATGGACCTCGTGACTCGGTGAAGGGAGAGACCGTCAAGAGGTGCAAGGGGTAAACCAAGATGACCAAACTTACCTGGGCACCCTATGTTGACAATAAGAGGATGGAAAAAGGAGATGGAATGAGGAGATGAGATCACGCTCATCGAGGGGAGATCTATACCCTGGGTTCGTCAAGGAGAACACTGATCCTAGGGTTCTTTGGAGGAGAACGCCGATCCTTTTCTGAGTAAAATTCAACTTGTTTCATTCATTTCCGTCAGCCCTTTAAGAGGCCAACCATGCCAAGGAATTTGAATGGAATTTTTACAAAAAATGCCATCGCTGGCTATAACCTTTTACCACTTAACAAAGTAAAATTATGAATCAAAAATTATAAATCCTAAAGTACTTGGATGTGCCACCACCCTCTAAATTACCAACTCATCCGCGTCGCCTCTGGATGACTCGTCCTGCTATCGTGTTGACAACATACACCCTTTAAAAGATGGAGAGATAATCTTCTCATTTAGAGTTCCAAGCTTCCAGCCTTTCTTTTACAATGGAGTAGATAGGAGCTTGACTAGTATGTATGCAAGGAGTTGGAATGAGAAAGGAATGGAAGAGACATGGAAAATAAACTATTTTTTTAAAATTGAACACAGAAAGGAATTTCAAGAGAATGCTAACGAATTGAAGTAGGCAAACCAATAAAAACTCATTAACTTCTCAATGAGAGGTTTGGTGGTGTATTTATAAGTTCTCCAAGCCAAACAAGAAATTTTTTACCCATTTTCAAAAGAGCTATTTTGACATTGTTCAATTTTATCAAAGTGATTGATCAATCAATGATGTGTAACGACAATATTTTTATCAGAAGATTACTTATTAATCGATGGTATGATCGATCAATATCTTCCCATTGGATCTGATATTTTAAGTTGATCGATCAATGTACAAGGTAGGATCGATCATGCAGAATTCCTATTAGTAGTGCAAAAAAAGTATGATCGATCATGCAGAATTCCTATTAGTAGTGCAAAACAAGTATGATCGATCAATGTACAAGGTAGGATCGATCAATCAGAATTCCTATTGGCAGTGCATAACAAGTATGATCGATCAATGACTTTACTATGATTGATCATGCTTTATTTCCCTAGTTGACAAAATTCTATAGGATCGATTAAGGTTTTGAGGTTGATTGATCAATAAACAAGATTTTGTTTTGCCTAGAAAATATTGATCGATTAGTCTACTTGGGTTGATCGATTATGCTTTATAGCGCATTTTGGACATGTTTTCGATGATCGATCAATTGACCTTGGATGATTGATCATGCTTTATGTTTTAGGCATGTGTACTTTTGGTTAATGGAACATTGGCAGAGGTTGATTGATCATTCCATTGCCAGTTCACTTTGTGAATTTGTAAAGCATGGACCTTTGTGATCCTAAGTAATTTTAACATGTGTGAAATATATGTATGATTTGGTAAAAACAAGTTTGAATTCAAATATGTTCTAAAGATCCAAAATTTGCACTGCTCCTCAAGTTTTGGAAGGATTGGGCCACTCTCTTACATAGACTGAGTTTCGATATTTCTCAATACTTCCTAAACTCTAGTCTTCAATTTTCTACTTCTTTTTTTAGGGTACTTCTTCACGAATATTTTGCCATTCTAAGGAGCTCAAGGTCTTTGAGAAGCTTGTGCCAATTCATTGCTTAGACCTTTGACTTTTATATCTCTTGAAGAAAATGCATATGAAATGCTTGAATTGCAATTGTTAGCTCAATTAAGTTTTGTGACATATTTTTTACTTATATGTCAATGAAAATTTTGTTGATCATAGGTTGACTCCCACATTGCTTTTGATGATAACAAAATTTAATTGAACTAACAACTTCAAAATCCAATTATTTCAAATACTTCACCTTCAAGAGTAAAAACATTTCAAGGTCTAAGCTTCAAGCCAAACTCAACACCTGAAGCAATTGAAGAACATCTCTTGAAGAAACACCTACAAGGAAAAAGACAACGAGAAGACTAGAGTTAAAGTTTAATAGACAAATGTTTAAAATCAAACACTTTTGTAAGAGAGCATTCATAACTTCCTTTCCTTAAGTACATATATAAAATCAGAGTTTTAGGTCATAACTTGCACTTATACATGTTTAAGATCATCAGAAACATTATTTAGAACATGGTAGAGCACTTAGAGAAGAACATTCCCATCCTTTAAAAGTCCACACGTATGAACTCGCATTGGAATGATCAATCAATGACTGGTATTGATCGATCATCCAGAAATGTGCAGGCCAGAAATATTAAGCATGATCGATCATCTTGGACATGGCTATTTCATGTTATAAAGCATGATGGATTATCCTACTTGATTGATCGATCATCTTTGTCCAGACAAGCTAATTTTTCATGGAATGATTGATCATTCCTCCTAATTAATTTATCGGTCTAAACCTTGCCAGTTAGGGACTTCAAACATGATCAATTATTGGAAAATACAGTAATCGTTCTTACTTGTATTGCACAGCTAGAGGGAATCTTGATTGATTGGGTAACCACTAACAATGATTGATCAACTTAAATTTTATCTACCAAAGGTAACATAATGATCGATCAATCCACTGATCAATAAGTCACTATCTGACAGAAAAGTAGTCATTATGATCGATCGATCAATCAAAGTACTGATTTTTTTAAACGTGCAAGTGACAACTAGTTTGAAATTTGGGAAGCTATAAAGGCCCAACAAACCATAAGTAAAGAAGAAAATGGGCATTAATTGGCATATCTCTAAGTCACTACTCTTTATCTTTTAATTTTCCATCAAAAGTGCTTTAGAGAGAAAGAGTGAGAGCCACACACTTTGAAATCCCTGTTCTCTTTCAATCATCCTTGCATTCATAATAGTCCAAACTCCTTGATCATTTCACAATGTGCTACAACGGAGGAAGCAACTTGAATCTCTGAAGGAGAAACACCTCTCCACGTAAGGGTGTAACTTTTTCCTTTTATTTTTACATATTTGTGAAAAGTTCATCTAGAACTTGTTAATTTAGATAGAAATGCCTACCTAGAGCTAGAATCTAGAAACAATCTCTTGGGGAGATTGGATGTATAAATCTTGTATTGAGCTACATGTAGCCAAAGAGACCCAAAATCTGTTTTGTATTTTTCTAGATATTAGAGCAAATAGTGGAATAATCCCAAGCAAGGGTTCTTGGCAATTTCTAGCACTAGGGGAAGATTGATAACAAAAACTCTCTTTGTCCTTGTGGTGTGAACATGTTATACTTTAATTTGAATTCCCCCCCACCCCCCCACCCCCCCCCCCCCCCCCCCCCCCCCCCCCCCCCCCCTTGAAAAGCCATCTAAGATAACAATTAGTATCGAAGCAAGTCAAGAACTTAGGGGTTCTTGACTTGCTTTGATACTAATTGTTAGCTTAGATGGTTTTTTTCAAGAGGGGGGGGGGGATTTGGTTAGTCAAATGAATAAGGACATGAACTTCAGCCGCATTACTCAGGTCATGTTCTAAGGTCGTTAGTGGAGCGCCGGAGTTAAAGTCATGTACATGACTAACATGAGTCACGAGATCATGTCCAAAGCATAAATGAGGGAAAGCGCTTTCTGCCCAATTTTGAGAATCATGTACATGAAACGAGTGCCCCTCTCTTTTCCTCACACCGTCTTCGTGAGTCTGCTTATTTCCGTTTCCCGCACCCCTTCTCTCCCCGAGCTCTCTGCTCCCTCTCCGTCTCCACCGTCCCTCTCCAGTCTCCCTCTCTACGGCCTCTCCCTCTCCTCTCCCTCTCGACCTCTGTTGCAGAGCACTAGAGGTCGAGCATCTATTGCAAAACTTCTTAGCCTCCCTCTCTTTTCCCTCTCAGCATACCGTCGAAGTGCCGCCTCTATCGGCATTGCCCGCTAGCCCGCCACCATCGCTGTTGCCCTGGCTTGCAGCTGAGGAAGACGATGATGGTTTAATTTTTCCTAAGTTAGGAAAAATTAAACTATCATCATAAAAATCATTAATTTATAAATTTTATTTATAAAATAATTATTTTATTTATTTAATATATTTATTTTATAATTACTATATTAAAATAGTGAATTAATAGTCATAATTAAAGTATTATTAAAATAAATATTTGATAAATTATTTTGGTTTAATTATCCGATTGCTATAATTAATTAAACCAATGGTTTTAAATTTTGTGATAATATATTATTAGTTAATAATACATAAAAAATATTATGTACAAATATATAGTATGTTAAAGTTATGATTAGATCTATTTTTTCTCTTAAATCATTCATTTTAGGTTAAAGTATATCATATGTTATTAATAAATTAGTAACTCAACGTATTACTTTCGTTTTTTTATTTATAATGTTATTTATTTATTATTTGTAATTAATCATGTGCGTATTTCTTTGGCTCATGTAATTACCATATGAATGCACAATAAAATATCTAATTCAATTAATAAATATATTAATATATTTAATTATACATTAAATAACTTATTCATGTAATAATAATGGTTGTTTTACCTAATTTGGGGTTTAAGGATTATGTTGTAATTAAATGTACTGTAAGGGTTTAAGGATTCTCTTGTTTTTTACGTTTTTCTCATGTTGGGGCACTAACACTAGAAATTTTTTTCTAGTGTACATGAAGTCGTCAACACTAACACCAAGTGCGAAGTTGAAGTTCATGTACATGACTGACATGATCTTCATGTTGGAGATGAACATGAACTTCAAAAATCCATTTTGTTGACTAACCCCCCTTAATTGAACTCAAAATCCCATTGATTTTGAAAAAGATAGATGACATCTCAAAAGAAATTGCTCCTTCCCAAAGGACAATCGGCCAATTGTCCGCTTTTATTCAATGGAACAAATTATGAGTATTGGAAGGTAATAATGGAGTTCTTCCTTTAATCCATGGCTTGAGACATATGGATGAATGTAACAACAATGACCATTTTGAGCCTCAAAAGGTTTCTAATTGCAAAAAAATTAGTGACCTGACTAGGGAAGACAAGGAGCAGCCAAAACAAGCTCCAAGGCCATAAACCACTTTTTATGTACCTTAGGACCAAATGAGTTCAATAGGGTCTCTAGATGTAAGACCGCTGAAGAAATTTAGGAAAAACTTGAGGTCACACATGAAGGAACCACTAGAGTTAAAGACACTAGAATCAATTTATTGATAGCCTAATATGTCGAGTTCAAAATGAAAGGGTGAGTCAATTGCTAAAACAAACTCAAGGTTCTCTTATATAATAAATGAGTTGAATATCATAGGAGAACAAATTTCCTTGTATAGACTAAATGATAAGTTTCTCAAGGCACTTCCAAGGTCACGGGACATGAGTAAGACAACCATTCGTGAGAATGCTCACTTTAGAAATATAAGCTTTAAATAGATACTAGGAATTCTTCTCACATATGAGATGGAACCAAAATATTTAGAGGAAGAGCAACCTAAGAAGAAGAACATTGTTCTTAAGGCCAAAACATGTGTTGAAAGTAACTCTAGTGAAGAAAACTCGTATGAAGTTAGTTTCATCACAAGACGTAGAATTTAGGATTCCATCACATTGTCGAGCAAAGGAGGGAGTGAAGAAGAAGAGGAAGAAGAAGAAGATGAAAAGAAGAGAGAAAGTAGAGAGGGTTTAGAGCTTAGCTACCAAGAGAAGGGAGAGGAAACTTGGATGAATTTGAGAAGAGAAGAGAGGACTTAATACTCTACCTCTTAGCCAAGGGCATCTATTGATAGTTTTTAGAATGCATGTAACAATGACTACAATGCCCTTAGGGCTACAATCTTTACAAGATAAGAGGCATAAATAGACATGTAATTACATCTTCATGCCATCTTTATGAGAAGTCTTCTTATTTACCAGGATACCACTTATTGGACGAGTGGGCTTGAGTCCATCTTCTAACACTCGCCCTCAAGCTAGAGAAGAGAAAACATCATAAAGACACAACTTGCCACATATAAAAGATAGAATCTTCGATGTAACCGATTTTGTAAGAAAATCTACTACTTGCTCTTGTGATGAAACTTGGGATTCAACACTCAGTTAAAATTCCCTCGCCTCTCCTTTTCCCGACGATTGCAAAACCTGATATATAAAAACTAAAAAGAGGTTTAGATCCCTAAAAAATACAGAAACTTTTTGGAAAAATCTCTCTCTATAATTTTCAATTTTGCATTTCCATTTTAGATGTATACATTTTTCCTAAATCAAAACTTGAGTTTTCACTTTTCCCTTCATCTCGTAGACAAAAAAGAGAATAGATGACAACAGAATGAAAATTTTAGACTTTGTGTATGGAAATTATTTAAAGCAATCACAACCGTAAGTAAAGAAAATTTATTCACACACCACATATGAACACAAAAGTTTTGTTATCCAAGTTTGGGAAATTCCACTAGTTCAACAACCCCAATAGATTGGAATTTGATAAGAAAGAGATTTTTCAACACATGCTTTAAAAAATGGATATACATGCTTGAAACATGTCAAAGATGCAAATGACCTATGGATCCAAACCTTTTAAAGAGAATAACAAACCGCTCATTTAATTCTCTAGTGAACGTGCTGTGGGATATTTAACCGAGCCAAACAAGCCATTATTTTGCCCATTTACAAAAAGCTGACCTAACGATCATTGATGATTGTAAAGTGATTTATCATGCGTAACGGACCATATTTTTGTAAGGAATAACTTTCGGGTTGGGATTCAACACTCAGTTAAAATTCCCTCGCCTCCCCTTTTCCCGACGATTGCAAAACCTGATATATAAAAACTAAAAAGTTCTTTAAATCCCTAAAAATTGCAGAAATTTTTTGGAAATATCTCTTTCTATAATTTTCCATTATGCGTTTCCATTTTAGATGTATACTTTTTTCTCAAATCAAAACATGAGTTTTCACTTTTCCCTTCATCTCGTAGACAAAACAGAGAATAGGTGACAACGAAATGAAAATTTTAGAGTTTGTGTATGGAAAAAATTTAAAGCAATAAAAAACGTAAGTAAAGAAAATTCATTCACACACGACAAATGAACACAACATTTTTGTCATCCAAGTTTGGGAAATTCCACTAGAACAACAACCCCAATAGCTTGGAATTTGATAAGAATGAGATATTTCTACACATGCTTTAAAAAATGGATATGCATGCTTGAAACATGTTAAAGATGCAAATGACCTATGGATCCAAACCTTTTAAAGAGAATAAAAAGTTGCTCATTAAATTATCAAGTGAACGTGCGGTGGGATATTTAACCGAGTCAAAAAGGCCATTATTTTGCCCATTTACAAAAAGCTGACCAAACGATCATTGATGATTTTAAACTGATTTATCAAGCGTAACGGGCCATATTTTTGTAACGAATGACTTTTTGGTTTGGATTCAACACTCAGTTAAAATTCCCTCGCCTCCTCTTTTCTCGACGATTGCAAAACCTGATTTATAAAAACTAAAAAGAGGTTTAAATCTCTAAAAATTACAAAAACTTTTTGGAAATAACTCTCTCCATATCTGTTCATTGTGCATTTCCATTTTAGATGTGTACATTTTTCTTAAATCAAAACTTGAGTTTTCACTTTTCCCTTCATCTTGTAGACAAAACAGAGAATAGATGACAACGAAATGAAAATTTTAGACTTTGTGTATGGAGAAAATTTAAAGCAATAACAAACGTAAGTAAAAAAATTTATTCACACACAACAAATGAACACAAAAGTTTTGTCATCCAAGTTTCGAAAATTCCACTAGTTCAACAATCCCAATAGATTGGAGTTTGATAAGAAATAGATTTTTCTACACATGCTTTAAAAAATGGATATGCATGCTTGGAACATGTTAAAGATGCAAATGACCTATGGATCCAAACCTTTTAAAAAGAATAACAAACGGCTCATTGAATTCTCAAGTAAACGTGCGGTGGGATATTTAACCGAGTCAACCAAGCCATTATTTTGCCCATTTACAAAAACCTGACCAAACGATCATTGATGATTGTAAAGTGATTTATCATGCGTAACGGGCCATATTTTTTTAAGGAATGAGTTTTGGGTTGGGATTCAACACACAGTTAAAATTCCCTCGCCTCCCCTTTTCCCGATGATTGCAAAACCTGATATATAAAAACTAAAAAGAGGTTTAAATCCCTAAAAATTACAGAAACTTTTTGGAAATATCTCCCTCTATAATTTTGCATTGTGCATTTCCATTTTAAATGTATACTTTTTTCTTAAATCAAAACTTGAGTTTTCACTTTTCCCTTCATCTCGTAGAAAAAACAGAGAATAGATGACAACGAAATGAAAATTTTAGACTTTGTGTATGGAAAAAATTTAAAGCAATAAAAAACGTAAGTAAGGAAAATTTATTCACACACCACAAATGAACGCAAAAGTTTTGTCATCCAATTTTGGGAAATTCCACTAGTACAACAACCGGAATAGCTTGGAATTTGATGAGAAAGAGATTTTTCTACACATGCTTTAAAAAATGGATATGCATGCTTGAAACATGTTAAAGATACAAATGACCTATGGATCCAAACCTTTTAAAGAGAATAAAAAGCTGCTCATTAAATTCTCAAGTGAACGTGCGTTAGGATATTTAACCGAGTCAAACAAGCCATTATTTTGCCTATTTACAAAAAGCTGACCAAACGATCATTGATGATTGTAAAGTGATTTATCATGCATAACAGGCCATATTTTTCTAAGGAATGACTTTTGGGTTGGGATTCAGCACTCAGTTAAAATTCCCTCACCTCTCCTTTTCCCGACGATTGCAAAACCTGATATATAAAAACTAAAAAGAGGTTTAGATCCCTAAAAAATACATAAAGTTTTTGGAAAAATCTCTCCCTATAATTTTCAATTTTGCATTTCCATTTTAGATGTATACATTTTTCCTAAATCAAAACTTGAGTTTTCACTTTTCCCTTCATCTCGTAGACAAAAAAAAGAATAGATGACAACGGAATGAAATTTTTTGACTTTGTGTACGGAAAATATTTAAAGCAATCACAACCGTAACTAAAGAAAATTTATTAACACACCACATATGAACACAAAAGTTTTGTCATCCAAGTTTGGGAAATTCCACTAATTCAACAACCCCAATAGATTGGAATTTGATAAGAAAGAGATTTTTCTACACATGCTTTAAAAAATGGATATGCATGCTTGAAACATGTTAAAGATGCAAATGAGCTATGGATCCAAACCTTTTAAAGAGAATAACAAACCGTTTATTTAATTCTCAAGTGAACGTGCGGTGGGATATTTAACCGAGTCAAACAAGCCATTATTTTGCCTATTTACAAAAAGCTGACGTAACGATCATTGATGATTGTAAAGTGATTTATCATGCGTAACGGGCCATATTTTTGTAAGGAATGACTTTTGGGTTGGGATTGAACACTGAGTTAAAATTCCCTCGCCACCCCTTTTCCCGACGATTGCAAAACCTGATAATAAAAACTAAATAGAGGTTAAATCCCTAAAAATTACAGAAACTTTTTAGAAATATCTCTCTTTATAATTTTCCATTGTACGTTTCCATTTTAGATGTATACTTTTTTCTTAAATCAAAACATGAGTTTTCACTTTTCCCTTCATCTCGTAGACAAAACAGAGAATAGGTGACAACGAAATGAAAATTTTAGAGTTTGTGTATGGAAAAAATTTAAAGCAATCAAAAACGTAAGTAAAGAAAATTTATTGACACACCACAAATGAACACAAAATTTTTGTCATCCAAGCTTGGGATATTCCACTAGAACAACAACCCCAATAGCTTGGAATTTGAAAAGAAAGAGATATTGCTACACATGCTTTAAAAAATGGATATGCATGTTTGAAACATGTTAAAGATGCAAATGACCTATTGATCCAAACCTTTTAAAGAGAATAAAAAGTTGCTCATTAAATTATCAAGTGAATGTGCGGTGGGATATTTAACCGAGTCATACAAGTTATTATTTTGCCCATTTACACAAAACTAACCTAACAATCATTGATGATTGTAAACTGATTTATCATGCGTAATGGGCCATATTTTTGTAAGGAATGACTTGTTGGTTGGGATTCAACACTCAGTTAAAATTCCCTCGCCTTCCCTTTTCTCAACGATTGCAAAACCTTATATATAAAAACAAAAAAGAGGTTTAAATCCCAAAAAATTATAGAAACTTTTTGGAAATATCTCTCTCCATATTTGTGCATTGTGCATTTCCATTTTAGATGTATACATTTTTCTTAAATAAAAACTTGTGTTTTCACTTATTCCTTCATCTCGTAGACAAAAAAGAGAATAGATGACAATGAAATGAAAATTTTAGACTTTGTGTATGGAGAAAATTTAAAGCAATAACAAACGTAAGGAAAGAAAATTTATTCACACACCACAAATGAACACAATATTTTTGTCATCCAAGTTTGGGAAATTCCATTAGTTCAACAACCCCAATAGATTGGAATTTGATAAGAAAGAGATTTTTCTACACATGCTTTAAAAAATGGATATGCATGCTTGGAACATGTTAAAGATGCAAATGACCTATGAATCCAAACCTTTTAAAAAGAATAACAAACCGGTCATTGATTTCTCAAGTGAACGTGCGATGGGATAATTATCCGAGTCAAACAAGCCATTATTTAGCCCATTTACAAAAAGCAGACCTAACGATCATTGATGATTGTAAAGTGATTTATCTTACGTAACGGGCCATATTTTTGTAAGGAATGACTTTTGGGTTGGGATTCAACACTCAGTTAAAATTCCCTCGCCTTCCCTTTTCCCGACGATTGCAAAACCTGATATATAAAAACTAAAAAGAGGTTTAAATCCCTAAAAATTACAGAAACTTTTTTAAAATATCTCTCTCTATAATTTTGCATTGTGCATTTCCATTTTAGATGTACACTTTTTTCTTAAATCAAAACTTGAGTTTTCACTTTTCCCTTCATCTCGTAGACAAAACAGAGAATAGATGACAACGAAATGAAAATTTTAGACTTTGTGCATGGAAAAATTTAGAGCAATAAAAAACGTAAGTAAGGAAAATTTATTCACACACCACAAATGAAAACAAAAGTTTTGTCATCCAATTTTGGGAAATTCCACTAGTACAACTACCCCAATAGCTTGGAATTTGATAAGAAAGAGATATTTCTACACATGTTTTAAAAAATGGATATGCATGCTTGAAACATGTTAAAGATGCAAATGACCAATGGATCCAAATCTTTTAAAGAGAATAAAAAGCTGCTCATTAAATTCTCAAGTGAACGTCCGGTGGGATATTTAACCGAGACAAACAAGCCATTATTTTGCCCATTTACAAAAAGCTGACCAAACGATCATTGATGATTGTAAAGTGATTTATCATACGTAACAGGCCATATGTTTGTAAGGAATGACTTTTGGGTTGGGATTCAACCCTCAGTTAAAATTCCCTCGCCTCTCATTTTCCCGACGATTGCAAAACCTGATATATAAAAACTAAAAAGATGTTTAAATCCCTAAAAAATATAGAAACTTTTTGGAAATATCTCTCTCTATAATTTTCCATTGTGCATTTCCATTTTAGATGTACACATTTTTCCTAAATCAAAACTTGAGTTTTCACTTTTCTCTTCATCTCGTAGACAAAAAAGAGAATAGATGACAACGAAATGAAAATTTTAGACTTTATGTACGGAAATTATTTAAAGCAATCACAACTGTAAGTAAAGAAAATTTATTCACACACCACATATGAACACAAAAGTTTTGTCATCCAAGTTTGGGAAATTCCACTAGTTCAACAACCCCAATAGATTGGAATTTTATAAGAAAGAGATTTTTCTACACATGCTTTAAAAAATGGATATGCATGCTTGAAACATGTTAAAGATGCAAATGACCTACAGATCCAAACTTTTTCAAGAGAATAACAAACTGCTCATTTAATTCTCAAGTGAACGTGCAGTGGGATACTTTAACCGAGTCAAACAAGCCATTATTTTGCCCATTTAAAAAAAGTTGACCTAACGATCATTGATGATTGTAAATTGATTTATCATGCATAAAGGGCCATATTTTTGTAACGAATGACTTTTCTGTTGGGATTCAACACTCAGTTAAAATTCCCTCGCCTCCCCTTTTCTCGACGATTGTAAAACCTGATATATAAAAACTAAAAAGTGGTTTAAATCCCTAAAAATTACAGAAACTTTTTGGAAATATCTCTCATCATATTTATGCATTATGCATTTCCATTTTAGATGTCCACATTTTTCTCCAATCCAAACTTGAGTTTTCAGTTTTCCTTCATCTCGTAGACAAAATAGAGAATAGATGACAACGAAGTGAAAATTTTAGACTTTGTGTATGGAGAAAATTTAAAGCAATTACAAACGTAAGTAAAGAAGTTTTATTCACTCACCATTAATGAACACAAAAGTTTTGCCATCCAAGTTTGGGAAATTCCACTAGTTCAACAACCCCAATAGATTAGAATTTGATAAGAAAGAGATTTTTCTACACATGCTTTAAAAAATGGATATGCATGCTTGGAACATGTTAAAGATGCAAATGACCTATGGATCCAAACCTTTTAAAAAGAATAACAAACCGCTCATTGAATTCTCAATTGAACATGCGGTGGGATATTTAACCGAGTTAAACAAGCTATTATTTTGCCCATTTACAAAAAGCTGACCTAACGATCATTGATGATTTTAAAGTGATTTATCATGCGTAACGGGCCATATTTTTGTAAGGAATGACTTCTGGGTTGGGATTCAACACTCAGTTAAAATTCCCTCGCCTCCCCTTTTCCCGACAATTGCAAAAACTGATATATAAAAACTAAAAAGAGGTTTAAATCCCTAAAAATTACTGAAACTTTTTGGAAATATCTCTCTCTATAATTTTGCATTGTTCATTTGCATTTTAGATGTATACTTTTTTCTTAAATCAAAACCTGAGTTTTCACTTTTCCCTTCATCTCGTAGACAAACCAGAGAATAGATGACAATGAAATGAAAATTTTAGAGTTTGTGTATGGAAAAAATTTAAAGCAATAAAAAACATAAGGAAAATTTATTCACATACCACAAATGAACACAAATGTTTTCTCATCCAATTTTGGGAAATTCCACTAGTACAACAACCCCAATAACTTGGAATTTGATAAGAAAGAGATATTTCTACACATGCTTTAAAAAATGGATATGCATGCTTGAAGCATGTTAAAGATGCAAATGAGCTATGGATCCAATCCTTTTAAAGAGAATAAAAAACTGCTCATTAAATTCTCAAGTGAACGTGCGGTGGGATTTTTAACCGAGTCAAACAAGCCATTATTTTGCCCATTTACAAAAAGCTGACCTAACGATCATTGATGATTGTAAACTGATTTATCATGCGTAACGGGCCATATTTTGTATAAAATGACCATTTGGTTGGGATTCAACTCTCAATTAAAATTCCCTCGCCTCCCCTTTTCTCGACGATTGCAAAACCTGATATATAAAAACTAAAAAGAGGTTTAAATCCCTAAAAATTACAGAAACTTTTTGGAAATATCTCTCTCCATATTTGTGCATTGTGCATTTCCATTTTAGATGTGTACATTTTTCATAAATCAAAACTTGAGTTTTCATTTTTTCCTTCATCTCGTAGACAAAAAAGAGAATAGATGACAACGAAAAGAAAATTTTAGACTTTGTGTATGGAGAGAATTTAAAGCAATAACAAACGTAAGTAAAGAAAATTTATTCACACACCACAAATGAACACAAAAGTTTTGTCATCCAATTATGGAAAATTCCACTAGTTCAACAACCCCAATAGATTGGAATTTGATAAGAAAGAGATTTTTCTACACATGCTTGAAAAAATGGATATGCATGCTTGGAACATTTTAAAGATGCAAATGACCTATGGATCCAAACCTTTTAAAAAGAATAACAAACCGCTCATTGAATTCTCAAGTGAAAGTGCGGTGGGATATTTACCCGAGTCAAACAAGCCATTATTTTGCCCATTTACAAAAAGCTGACCTAACGATCATTGATGATTGTAAAGTGATTTATCATGCGTAACGGGCCATATTTTTGTAAGGAATGACTTTTGGGTTGGGATTCAGCACTTAGTTAAAATTCCCTCGCCTCTCCTTTTCCCGACGATTGCAAAACCTGATATATAAAAACTAAAATGAGGTTAAAATCCCTAAAAAATACAGAAACTTTTTGGAAACATTTCTCTCTATAATTTTCAATTTTGCATTTCCATTTTAGATGTATACATTTTTCCTAAATCAAAACTTGAGTTTTCACTTTTCCCTTTATCTCGTAGACAAAAAAGAGAATAGATGACAACGGAATGAAAATTTTATACTTTGTGTATAGAAATTACTTAAAGCAATCACAACCGTAAGTAAAGAAAATTTATTCACACACCACATATGAACACAAAAGTTTTGTCATCCAAGTTTGGGAAATTCCACTAGTTCAACAACCCCAATAGATTGGAATTTGATAAGAAAGAGATTTTTCAACACATGCTTTAAAAAATGGATATGCATGCTTGAAACATGTTAAAGATGCAAATGAGCTTTGGATCCAAACCTTTTAAAGAGAATAACAAACCGCTCATTTAATTCTCTAGTGAACGTGCGGTGGGATATTTAACCGAGCCAAACAAGCCATTATTTTGCCAATTTAAAAAAAGCTGACGTAACGATCATTGATGATTGTAAAGTGATTTATCATGCGTAATGGGCCATATTTTTGTAAGGAATGACTTTCGGGTTGGGATTCAACACTCAGTTAAAATTCCCTTGCCTCCCCTTTTCCCGACGATTGCAAAACCTGATATATAAAAACTAAAAAGTGGTTTAAATCCCTAAAAAATACAGAAACTTTTTTGAATTATCTCTCTCTATAATTTTCCATTGTGCGTTTCCATTTTAGATGTATACTTTTTTCTTAAATCAAAAAATGAGTTTTCACTTTTCCCTTCATCTCGTAGACAAAACAGAGAATAGGTGACAACGAAATGAAAACTTTAGAGTTTGTGTATGGAAAAAATTTAAAGCAATAAAAAATGTAAGTAAAGAAAATTCATTCACACACGACAAATGAACACAACATTTTTGTCATCCAAGTTTTGGAAATTCAACTAGAACAACAACCCCAATTGCTTGGAATTTGATAAGAATGAGATATTTCTACACATGCTTTAAAAAATGGATATGCATGCTTGAAACATGTTCAAGATGTAAATTACCTATGGATCCAAACCTTTTAAAGAGAATAAAAAGTTGCTCATTAAATTATCAAGTGAACGTGCGGTGGGATATTTAACCGAGTCAAAAAGGCCATTATTTTGCCCATTTACAAAAAGCTGACCTAACGATCATTGATGATTGTAAACTGATTTATCAAGCGTAATGGGCAATATTTTTGTAACGAATGACTTTTTGGTTTGGATTCAACACTCAGTTAAAATTCCATCGCCTCGTCTTTTCTCGACGATTGCAAAACCTGATATATAAAAACTAGAAAGAGGTTTAAATGCCTAAAAATTATAGAAACTTTTTGGAAATAACTCTCTCCATATCTGTGCATTGTGCATTTCCATTTTATATGTGTACATTTTTCTTAAATCAAAACTTGAGTTTCACTTTTCCCTTCATCTCGTAGACAAAACAGAGAATAGATGACAACGAAATGAAAATTTTAGACTTTGTGTAAGGAAAAAATTTAAAGCAATAAAAAACATAAGTAAGGAAAATTTATTAACACACCACAAATGAACACAAAAGTTTTGTCATCCAATTTTTGGAAATTCCACTAGTACAACAACCCCAATAGCTTGGAATTTGATAAGAAAGAGATATGTCTACACATGCTTTAAAAAATGGATATGCATGCTTGAAACATGTTAAAGATGCAAATGACCTATGGATCCAAACCTTTTAAATAGAATAAAAAGCTGCTCATTAAATTCTCAAGTGAACGTGCGGTGGGATATTTAACCGAGTCAAACAAGTCATTATTTTGCCCATTTACAAAAAGCTGATTGTAGAATTTAGGATCTCATGAAAGGAACTTTAGATCAACAAGAAAGAAGAAGAAGAAGAAGAGAGAAGGAGAAGAGAAGAAGAAGAACGTGGAAGAAGAGAGTTTGGATTAAGGGAGAAGAGGGTTGCGTCAAAAAGAAATATGAGGGCTGGACGAATTTGTGGAAAGAGAGGAGAGTGCTTCAATGCCCTACCTCTTAGCCAATGCCTTTATTTATAGTTTTACAATACCCTTAGGGTTACAACTTGATAAAACAAAAGACATAAAAGGAACACATATTTACACTTCTATGCCATCTTTATGGAAAGTACCATAATTTACACATATGCCACTCCTTTGACGTGTGGGCTTCTTGTCTTGAGCTTGTGGGCTTGAGCCCATCTTCCAACACTCCCCCTCAAGCTGGAGGAGAAAAGATATCATAAATACCCAGCTTGCCACATATAAACGATAGGATTTTAGATGTAACGGGTTTAGTGAGAATATCAGCCACTTGCTCTTGAGATGACACATGTTTGAGAGAGATTATTCCTGCTTGAAAGTTCTCCCGTATAAAATGACAATCCACCTCAATGTGTTTAGTTCTTTCATGAAAAATTGGATTTGTAAGTGATATGAATGGCTGCTTGATTATCACAATGAAGATTCATGGACCCCTTTTTATAAAAACCTAGTTCGGTAAGAAGGGTCCTAATCCATAAAAGTTCACTAACGGTATGGGCCATAGCTCTGTATTCTGCTGCGGCGCTAGATCTTGCAAGCACATTTTGCTTCTTACTTTTCCATGTAACCAAGTTTCCCCCAACCAAAGTACAATATCCTGATGTAGATTTTCTATCATCAGGAGATCCAGCCCAATCTGCATCTGAGAAGCCTTCTATGTTGAAGTGCCCATGTTTTTTATACAGCAATCCTCTTCCTGGAGCTCCTTTTAGATAACGTAATATTCTCTCTAAAGCTTGCCAGTGGGTAATTTGTGGTTTGTGCATGAATTGACTCACCACACTTACAGCATATGATATGTCTGGCCTAGTTACCGTGAGATAAATCAGTTTTCCCACGAGTCTTTGGTATTTAGCCAATATCAATATCTTCTTCATTTGTGGCACATAATTTTACATTTGTATCCATAAGTGTGTCAACTGGTCTACAACCCTTCATTCCTGTTTCTTCAAGGAGATCCAAGACATATTTCCTTTGAGAATTATCCCATGTTTGGATTGAAGAACTTCTATACCCAAAAAATATTTAAGCATACCAAGGTCTTTAGTCTTGAATTCCTGACATATCATCTGTTTCACCTCTTGTATGCTCAAAGCATCATCACCGGTTAAGATAATATCATCCACATATACGACCAATAATATTTTCCCTTTGATCGTATCTTTATAATATACGGAATGATCAACTGAGCACCGATGAAAACCAAACCGTAGGAGTGTTTGACTAAATTTATCAAACCATGCCCAAGGGGACTGCTTAAGCCCATATAAAGACTTTTTTAACCGGCATACTGACTCCCCCTCAACCACATAACCAGGTGGTTGAACCATATAAATTTCCTCACTGATATCACTTCTGCTCAACTCAACTTCTAAGTTCTTCTGCTCTTCCATCATTTGATGATATTAGTGCTACATTACTTAGGATACCAGATCCACCCGAGGTAAGTCCTTCTCCTCCTATGTATGGGCCTGAATTTGATACTCTGCCTATTGCTTTAAGAAAAGAACGTCGCTCCTGTACTACTTCGCATCCTATCTCAAATTTTATGTCTCACCATCGCTTGTCTTCTGAGTGTTTTCAGTTTCTTGCGTCCCTTTCTTCTACTTCCGTTCTGCAATCGTATCAGGAGGCCTTGAGACATCCAGGATGGAAGGCGGCTATGGATGAAGAAATGCACGCCTTATACGAAAACCAAACCTGGTACTTAACATCGACAACCAACAGGTCTTTTACCTTTCGGGAGTGATGTTAAGTACCAGGTTTGGTTTTCATATAAGGCGTGCATTTCTTCATCCATAGCCGCCTT
This sequence comes from Aristolochia californica, assembly GCF_029961685.1. Taxonomy (NCBI): domain Eukaryota; kingdom Viridiplantae; phylum Streptophyta; class Magnoliopsida; order Piperales; family Aristolochiaceae; genus Aristolochia; species Aristolochia californica. The sequence goes on along the minus strand of NW_027182290.1, from coordinate 25,096,980 downwards.
CCATCCTGGATGTCTCAAGGCCTCCTGATACGACTGCGGAACGGAAGTAGAAGAAAGGGACGCAAGAAACTGAAAACACTCAGAAGACAAGCGATGGTGAGACATAAAATTTGAGATAGGATGCGAAGTAGTACAGGAGCAACGTTCTTTTCTTAAAGCAATAGGCCGAGTATCAAATTCAGGCCCATACATAGGAGGAGAAGGACTTACCTCGGGTGGATCCGACAACTCCACAGGTGAAGGTACGGCCGGTGTATCAGGGGATGGATCCACTTCAAGATTGAACGGCACAAGCGGACAAGGAGTAGAAGAAGGACAAGTCCATCCTGGAGGAGCATCATGGGAGGAGTAGAAGGGAGTGTCCTCAAAGAAAGTCACATCCTTAGAGATAAACATCCTCCAAACATCTATCAGGTAACAAACACTTGTTGCAGTCCTTATCTCCTTGTTATCCTCATAATCCGGATGGATCGGTTGCTCGTCTTAAAGCTCGACTGGTTGCTAAGGGCTATACGCAGTGCTATGGGATAGATTATGAGGAGACCTTCTCTCCTGTTGCAAAATTGAATACGGTACGCATCATCTTATCTATTGCTGCTAACTCCTCATGGCCCGTCTATCAGTTGGATGTTAAAAATGCTTTTTTAAATGGTGATATCAGTGAGGAAATTTATATGGTTCAACCACCTGGTTATGTGGTTGAGGGGGAGTCAGTATGCCGGTTAAAAAAGTCTTTATATGGGCTTAAGCAGTCCCCTCAGGCATGGTTTGATAAATTTAGTCAAACACTCCTACGGTTTGGTTTTCATCGAACATATAATGGGCATCCAACAACATAACACAAACCCATGGGCAACCTTAAGTAGGAGAAGATACAGCAACATGTGCTAGAATTCTACCTCAAATGAGATGGATCCAAATTACATAAAGGTAATTGAATTTCACCCATCAATCTTAATAAGAAGCAAACAGCAAATGATCTTGATCACTTTTGTAATTGATTTACAAGGAGTCAAGATTATAACATCAATTTAGTCATAGAAATAAATCTTTACAACATATAAAGATTTATCTTGACTTGATGTGACTCAAAATTCAAGAAGTAAAGAAAAACAGTAAAAGGAGTATGTAAATAAGAAAAGGAAACAAAAAAAACGTAAGTAAGAAGATGATGAACTTATCTCTTTATGACTGAACTCCTTTTACAACTTCTTGAACAGATTTCATAATAACTCCATGAAGAGATCCTAAACTCCTTGCTCTAATACCATGTAGAATTTAGGATCTCATGAAAGGAACTTTAGATCAACAAGAAAGAAGAAGAAGAAGAAGAGAGAAGGAGAAGAGAAGAAGAAGAACGTGGAAGAAGAGAGTTTGGATTAAGGGAGAAGAGGGTTGCGTCAAAAAGAAATATGAGGGTTGGACGAATTTGTGGAAAGAGAGGAGAGTGCTTCAATGCCCTACCTCTTAGCCAATACCTTTATTTATAGTTTTACAATACCCTTAGGGCTACAACTTGATAAAACAAAAGACATAAAAGGAACACATATTTACACTTCTATGCCATTTTTTATGGAAAGTACCATATTTTACACATATGCCACTCCTTTGACGTGTGGGCTTCTTGTCTTGAGCTTGTGGGCTTGAGCCCATCTTCCAACACTGACCAAACGATCATTGATGATTGTAAAGTGATTTATCATGCGTAACATGCCATATGTTTGTAAGGAATGACTTTTGGGATGGGATTCAACACTCAGTTAAAATTCTCTCGCCTCTCCTTTTCCCGACGATTGCAAAACCTGATATATAAAAACTAAAAAGAGGTTCAAATCCCTAAAAATATAGAAACTTTTTGGAAATATCTCTCTCTATAATTTTCCATTGTGCATTTCCATTTAAGATGTACACATTTTTACTAAATCAAAACTTGAGTTTTCACTTTTCCCTTCATCTCGTAGACAAAAAAGAGAATAAATAACAACGAAATGAAAATTTTAGACTTTTTGTATGGAACATATTTAAAGCAATCACAACCGTAAGTAAAGAAAATTTATTCACACACCACATATGAACACAAAAGTTTTGTCATCCAAGTTTGAGAAATTCCACTAGTTCAACAACCCCAATAGATTGGAATTTTATAAGAAAGAGATTTTTCTACACATGCTTTAAAAAATGGATATGCATGCTTGAAACAAGTTAAAGATGCAAATGAGCTACGGATCCAAACTTTTTAAAGAGAATAACAAACCGCTCATTTAATTCTCAAGTGAACGTGCAGTGGGATATTTAACCGAGTCAAACAAGCCATTATTTTGCCCATTTAAAAAAAGCTGACCTAACGATCATTGATGATTGTAAACTGATTTATCGTGCATAAAGGGCCTTATTTTTGTAACGAATGACTTTTTGGTTGGGATTCTACACTCAGTTAAAATTCCCTCGCCTCCCCTTTTGTCGACGATTGCAATACCTGATATATAAAAACTAAAAAGAGGTTTAAATCCCTAAAAATTACAGAAAATTTTTGGAAATATCTCTCATCATATTTGTGCATTATGCATTTCCATTTTAGATGTCTACATTTTTCTTAAATCCAAACTTGAGTTTTCACTTTTCCTTCATCTCGTAGACGAAAAAGAGAATAGATGACAACGAAGTGAAAATTTTAGACTTTGTGTATGGAGAACATTTAAAGCAATAACAAACGTAAGTAAAGAAATTTTATTCACTCACCACAAATGAACACAAAACTTTTGCCATCCAAGTTTGGGAAATTCCACTAGTTCAACAACCCCAATAGATTGGAGTTTGATAAGAAAGAGATTTTTCTACACATGCTTTAAAAAATGGATATGCGTGCTTGGAACATGTTAAAGATGCAAATGACCTATGGATCCAAACCTTTTAAAAAGAATAACAAGCCGCTCATTGAATTCTCAAGTGAACGTGCGGTGGGATATTTAACCGAGTCAAACAAGCCATTATTTTGCCCATTTAGAAAAAACTGACCATACGATCATTGATGATTGTAAAGTGATTTATCATGCGTAACAGGACATATTTTTGTAAGGAATGACTTTTGGCTTGGGATTCAACACTCAGTTAAAATTCCCTCGCCTCTCCTTTTCCCGACGATTGCAAAAACTGATATATAAAAACTAAAAAGAGGCTTAAATCCCTAAAAAATACAGAATTTTTTTGGAAATATCTGTCTCTATAATTTTGCATTGTGCATTTCCATTTTAGATGTATACATTTTTCCTAAATCAAAACTTGAGTTTTCACTTTTCCCTTCTTCTCGTAGACAAAAAAGAGAATAGATGACAACGAAATGAAAATTTTAGACTTTGTGTATGGAAAATTTTTAAAGCAATCACAACCATAAGAAAATAAAATTTATTCACACACTACATATGAACACAAAAGTTTTGTCATCCAAGTTTGGGAAATTCCACTAATTCAACAACCTCAATAGATTGGAATTTGATAAGAAAGAGATTTTTCTACACATGTTTTAAAAAATGGATATGCATGCTTGAAACATGTTAAAGATGCAAATGAGCTATGGATCCAAACCTTTTAAAGAGAATAACAAACAGCTCATTTAATTCTCAAGTGAACGTGCGGTGGGATATTTAACCGAGTCAAACAAGCTATTATTTTGCCCATTTACAAAAAGCTGATCTAACGATCATTGATGATTGTAAAGTGATTTATCATGCGTAACGGGCCATATTTTTGTAAGGAATGACTTTTGGGTTGGGATTCAACACTCAGTTAAAATTCCTTCGCCTCCCCTTTTCCTGACGATTGCAAAACCTGATATATAAAAACTAAAAAGAGGTTTAAATCCCTAAAATTAAAGAAACTTTTTGGAAATATCTCTCTCTATAATTTTCCATTGTGCGTTTCCATTTTAGATGTATATTTTTTTATTAAATCAAAACATGAGTTTTCACTTTTCCCTTCGTCTCGTAGACAAAACAGAGAATAGATGACAACGAAATGAAAATTTTAGGGTTTGTCTATGGAAAAAATTTAAAGCAATAAAAAACGTAAGTAAAGAAAATTTATTCACACACCACAAATGAACACAAAAGTTTTGTCATCCAAGTATGGGAAATTCCACTAGAACAACAGCCCCAACAACTTGGAATTTGATAAGCAAGAGATATTTCTACACATGCTTTAAAAAATGGATATGCATGCTTGAAACATGTTAAAGATGCAAATGACCTATGGATCCAAACCTTTTGAAAAGAATAAAAAGTTGCTCTGTTATGCACGCAATAATATTATTATTTTAGTTGTTTTATTTAATTTACTTTATTTTATTTCAGTTTAGGCCATAGGGGTATTTTTGGAATTATTTATTAATAGGGATATTTTTGGAATATTTTATTTATAGGGATATTTCTGTAATATTTTATTAAACCCTAGCAGGGTGAACCCTATTTAAGGGGTAAGAGTAATGAGAAAAGGAAGCATTGAAGTATTAAGAATTAGGTTAAATCTAGAGTAAAGAGGCTTAGAGTTCTCCTCAACGAGCTCTAGGGTTTTCAAGCTTCCCTTAGGCTTGATCTTTCGTTTTTGTCTTCTCCATGTCTTCCTACTACCCCTATGGTAATGCTTGGAAGACCCGTAACCCGTGGCAGATTGCAGATCCTCCTAAAGAATCCACGTGTCAGATCCGGGACCGTAACAACTGGTATCAGAGCGGGAACACGATGGGCCACAAAGACCCATGTTTGGCGATGCAAAGACAAGTCCGTGAAATGGCTGCAAATGGCTTTGCAGTGGAAGAGATACAGAAATGGCGTGATGCCTGGGTGAAGTATTGGCTAACAACAGAGTATCGAGAGGCCTTCGCCGGAGAAGTTATCTCCGATGGGAAATCGGGTGACCAAGTTACCACTTTGTCCCGTCGAGCACCCGAAGCCTCTGCAGAGGATTTGGGGTCAATATCAGATAGGCAGAGAGGCTTTGGGTCACGACAAATTAAAATTTCCGCACACGGAATTTCAAAGCCGAACAACGACGACGATTTGGGAAAATCAGAGAGGTTTTCGGCTACAACATCGTTGGCGTTGGTCAGATCGGGGGAGACCTTAAATCTGGAAGCACACCAAAATGAGTCGATCACCATCCCGATCTGCAGAAGGAATATATTTCGGCACCTATTTCGACCCAGACATCAAACGACGGCAACCCCAAATTGTGCACATCGGAAGGGTTTTTCCCCTCCCCTGTCTCCCACAAAGCCATACATCTTCCATCGATGAAGAAAACCACGACACTGGCTGAACTGGAACTTTATGGGGCACAAATTCCGCCGGAACGGGCCGACGAGCGGCTGCCATATTCGCCACATCAGCGCAGGTTTGCCTTTCGCCACCGGACACGGAGGAGGCTCCGTCGGCGCCATCGGAAACAAATCCAGTGGGCTTTGGCTTCCGGATTCTCATCCTCAGCCTCACCCTTGCCCTCAGAAGCACAGCGAGGAACCATATCCAACAAAATTTGGGGTAAGATTTTGAAGCGCCATCTATTTTATGTTAAAATCCGTGGTTCCCTGCGGTTGAAGGGCCTCCAAGGTGCTGAGCAGCAGCAACACTGCTCGAAAACTGGGAACAAAGCTCTCTGCTTCGAGAAGCCACGAACCAGAGCCCAAATGCGGGAATTTCGGCTTGGATCTATGCCAGTCGAGATCAAATTTTTGGGAGGATGCTAGAATCTGTAAAACTAATTTTCTGGGAACATTGGGAAATTTTTTTTTGGTGGGTTTGCTTTTCTGTGGATGCGTACAGTAGCTGTGCGAAGGTGAATTGTCAAATTGCAGAGGGGCGGTTTCCTTTTCTGGATTCCAGGGAGATAAAATTCATTGGGTAGTCAATTTGAAGCTCAAACTTGGACGGAAGGTCTTTGTTTCCAAGACCAAGGCTTCTGGTGTTCCACCTAACTATGAATTGCATAAAACTATTGTTGGAATTTCGGCTTGGCTTGGTTGTTCTGCTGCTGTACACAGCACCAGTGAGTCTATTCGTTGTCCACTTGAGAATGGGAAGCTTTTTAATTTTTCAATTGAGGAGACCAGTGTGCAGGTTCCGTATTTCTTTGTGCTTTATGTGATGCTGAAATTTTTTGGGGGAAGGGTATATTTAGCTGTTGATGAGCACAGTGGCATGGGTAAAGTTTCAACACATGATATTCTCTATGCTCAGCTAATCATCGATGGACAGGAGCATGGAGTGAATGGTTTTCTTGTGCAATCCTCCCTTCCAGGTAGTACTATTTGTGATATGGGAATGCAATTTGGATATGGAGCTTCCAATACCTTGGATAATGGTATCCTACGGGTTGATCATATGCGAATACCAAGGGATCAGATATTGACGTGTGTTTTGCAAGCCACACAAGCAGGGCAGAGTGTTCAATCACATGTTCTAAAGCAGCTTATTTATGGGAACCACAGTGGTGATATTCAATTTTCTGTCCAGCATGACCAGCAACTGGAGTGTGGTGGTGGCTACCTGCAGCTCCTCCCCTTTTATAGTTGTCCAGAAGGTGGTTTGGCAGGAACAATCTGCTGGGAGTGTCTATTGGGAGTGGAGATAATGCCACTTTTCTTCCTGTGGATGCATGCAGATGATGCTAAAACTGTCATCCTGGTTCTTGAACGAGTTTCCATTATAGAGCTAACATGGATCATGCAGAATCAATATGTTGAACGTTTGGGGGACGAATCTTTACCAGTTTGCAAGTGGCTCGAAGGAGTGCAGTTCCAGGGGGCTGGTTTTAGCCATGGTGCAGCAAGTGAGCTTGGAAGCATTCCTGTACAGGCAAGGACGAGGAAAATTGTGAAACTTCTAGGTCGTCACAGTGGGTTTATAGCTATGAATGCTACTTTGGCAAGCCGACATGTGGATTGTTGCTTAAATCCAGAGTCTCCATTTTACTTAGAAGGGGAAGGTGGACTTTCTGAATTTGCCAAGCAGCGAATTAAAGAAAATGGGCATATTGTCATTGAATTAACAGAAAGTTCTGGGCAGGAGTATGTTGCTCACAGCATGAGTCATATGGATACAAAAGATGCATCAGGGAATTGTTTACTCCTTGATGTTGGCATCTGGCTGTCTCAAAAAGTCAAGGATCATTTCTCAAAAAGTCAGAAGACAGCAATAAACCTGCAGTATATTGATCCAACTTACATGATCCGTGTAATTCTTACTAATGCATCAGACAACATCTACTGTATTCTTCTTGCCCATAGTGTTGTTCATGGAGCCATAACCGGATATCCTGGCCAGATGGTGATTGGCATGGATGTTGTTGCATCTGAGTTCTCTGACCATGAGGATACGTCATATGATTTGAAATTCAAAGTGGCAAACCATGATAGCTCCCAGAAAATTTCAGGAAACAACTTAAAGACTGTCTACAAGTCCTTTGTGGCCTACTACCCACTTGTGTCTATTGCGGATCGAATTGCTAAGGCTGTGTGGGAACATTACAACAAGCTAACGAAGGAGATTAGGGAGCAAGTTCAGAGTGTTGGAGATCTATTTCTTCTTACTAACTCAAAGCGTGTGGAGAAAGCAATCCAGGACAAGGAGTGCAATGCTCTTCTGTTGAAGGTCAACCATATTGGCTCAGTCATAGAGAGCAGTGAGGTTGGTCAGATGTCCAAACGTACTGGCTGGGGTGTGATAACAGTCACTGGAGTGATGGAACTGAGGATACCTTTATTGCTGATATGGCCATGGGTTTGTCAACAGGTCAGATCCAGACAAGAGCCCCATGCCGGTCTGAGCGCCTTGCCAAAGATAACCAGCACCCTCCCAAGGTTCTGTGGGCTGTTATTTGATCCAGTGCTGGCCTGAATAATGAAATTGCAGAGGTAGTAGACTCTGTTTACCACCAGTTATCAAACCTGGTTTTGGAACCTCTTCATTGCATGATACTGACATAAGCGAGAATTGCAGCGAGTAGGTCAAAAAAAAAAAAAAAAAAAAAAAAAAATCCTGAAGGGGGTCATAGCTATCGCGGATGCTACTATGGCACCGGTGGAGACGTCGGCATACAGACACTACTTCCGAGCTTGAGGACAAGCTCGTCTTCCAAGGGGGGTGTAATGTTATGTACGCAATAACATTATTATTTTAGTTGTTTTATTTAATTTACTTTATTTTATTTCAGTTTAGGCCATAGGGGTATTTTTGGAATTATTTATTAATAGGGATATTTTTGAAATATTTTATTTATAGGGATATTTCTGTAATATTTTATTAAACCCTAGTAGGGTGAACCCTATTTAAGGGATAAGAGTAATGAGAAAAGGAAGCATTGAAGTATTAAGAATTAGGTTAAATCTAGAGTAAAGAGGCTTAGAGTTCTCCTCAACGAGCTCTAGGGTTTTCAAGCTTCCCTTAGGCTTGATCTTTCGTTTTTGTCTTCTCCATGTCTTCCTACTACCCCTATGGTAATGCTTGGAAGACTCGTAACCCGTGGCAGATTGCAGATCCTCCCAAAGAATCCACGTGTCAGATCCGGGACCGTAACATGCTCATTAAATTATCAAGTGAACGTGCAGTGGGATATTTAATCGAGTCAAACTAGTCATTATTTTGCCCATTTACAAAAAGCTGACCTAAGGATCATTGATGATTGTAAACTGATTTATCATGCGTAATGGGCCACCTTTTTGTAACGAATGACTTTTTGGTTGGGATTCAACACTCAGTTAAAATTCCCTCGCCTCCCCTTTTCTCGACGATTGCAAAACCTTATATATAAAAACTAAAAAGAGGTTTAAATCCCTAAAAATTACAGAATTTTTTTGGAAATATCTCTCTCCATATTTGTGCATTGTGCATTTCCATTTTAGATGTCTACATTTTTCCTAAATCAAAACTTGAGTTTTCTCTTTTTCCTTCATCTCGTAGACAAAAAAGAGAATAGATGACAACGAAATGAAAATTTTAGACTTTGTGTATGGAGAAAATTTAAAGCAATAACAAACGTAAGTAAAGAAATTTTATTCACACACCACAAATGAACACAAAAGTTTTGTCATCCAAGTTTTGAAAATTCCACTAGTTCAACAACCCCAATAGATTGGAATTAGATAAGAAATAGATTTTTCTACACATGCTTTAAAAAATGGATATGCATGCTTGGAACATGTTAAAGATGCAAATGACCTATGGATTCAAACCTTTTAAAAAGAATAATAAATGGCTCATTGAATTCTCAAGTAAACGTACGGTGGGATATTTAACCGAGTCAACCAAGCCTTTATTTTGCCCATTTACAAAAAGCTGACCTAACCATCATTAATGATTGTAAAGTTATTTATCATGCGTAACGGGCCATATTTTTGTAAGGAAAGACTTTTGGGTTGGGATTTAACACTCAATTAAAATTCCCTCGCCTCCCCTTTTCCCGACGAATGCAAAACCTGATATATAAAAACTAAAAAGAGGTTTAAATCCCTAAAAATTACAGAGACTTTTTGGAAATATCTCTCTCTATAATTTTGCATTGTGCATTTCCATTTTAGATGCATACTTTTTTCTTAAATGAAAACTTGAGTTTTCATTTTTCCCTTCATCTCGTAGACAAAATAGAGAATAAATGACAACGAAATGAAAATTTTAGACTTTGTGTATGGAAAAAATGTAAAGCAATAAAAAACGTAAGTAAGGAAAATTTATTCACACACCACAAATGAACAAAAAAGTGTTGTCATCCAATTTTGGGAAATTCTACTAGTACAACAACCCCAATAGCTTGGAATTTGATAAGAAAAACATATTTCTACACTTGCTTTAAAAAATGGATATGCATGCTTGAAACATGTTAAAGATGCATATGACCTATGGATCCAAACCTTTTAAAGAGAATAAAAAGCTGCTCATTAAATTCTCAAGTGAACGTGCGGTGGGATATTTAACCGAGTCAAACAAGCCATTATTTAGCCCATTTACAAAAAGCTGACCAAGCGATCATTGATGATTGTAAAGTACTTTATCATGCATAACAGGCCATATTTTTCTAAGGAATGACTATTGGGTTGGGATTCAGCACTCAGTTAAAATTCCCTCACCTCTCCTTTTCCCGACGATTGCAAAACCTGATATATAAAAACTAAAAAGAGGTTTAAATCCCTAAAAAATACAGAAACTTTTTGGAAATATCTCTCTCTATAATTTTCCATTTTGAATTTCCATTTTAAATGTATACATTTTTACTAAATCAAAACTTGAGTTTTCACTTTTCCCTTCATCTCGTAGAAAAAAAAACAGAATAGATGACAACGGAATGAAAATTTTAGACTTTGTGTATGGAAAATATTTAAAGCAATCACAACCGTAAGTAAAGAAAATTTATTCACACACCACATGAACACAAAAGTTTTGTCATCCAAGTTTGGGAAATTCCACTAGTTCAATGTTATGGTCCTGGGTTAAGTACCTATGTCTTCCGCTCCTAACAGGCCGGTCTTTTGGGTAGTATTGGCTAGGTGCTTAACATTTGGTATCAGAGCAGGCACTACATCCCGACTTCGAGTCCCCGCGTGCGCAGGTGGACCGCACGCCTCTGGCGGGGCTCCCTAAGGGAGTATGGGCTCCTGACCCGATCCCCGTTGCTGTGTTAAGGCCGCCGTGGTCGTCGGCTCGAGAGGGCGGGGTGTACTGTTATGGTCCTGGGTTAAGTACCTATGTCTTCCGCTCCTAACAGGCCGGTCTTTTGGGTAGTATTGGCTAGGTGCTTAACATTCAACAACCCCAATAGATTGGAATTTGATAAGAAAGAGATTTTTCTACACATGCTTTAAAAAATAGATATGCATGCTTGAAACATGTTAAAGATGCAAATGAGCTATGGATCCAAACCTTTTCAGGAGAATAACAAACCGCTCATTTAATTCTCAAATGAACGTGCGGTGGGATATTTAACTGAGCCAAACAAGCCATTATTTTGCCCATTTACAAAAAGCTGACCTAACGATCATTGATGATTGTAAAGTGATTTATCATACGTAACGGGCCACATTTTTGTAAGGAATGACTTTCGGGTTGGGATTCAACACTCAGTTAAAATTCCCTCGCCTCCCCTTTCCCAACTATTGCAAAACTTGATATATAAAAACTAAAAAGAGGTTTAAATCCCTAAAAATTACAGAAACTTTTTGGAAATATCTCTCTCTATAATTTTCCACTATGAGTTTCCATTTTAGATGTATACTTTTTTCTCAAATATAAACATGAGTTTTCACTTTTCCCTTCATCTCATAGACAAAACAGAGAATAGGTGACAACGAAATGAAAATTTTAGAGTTTGTGTATGGAAAAAATTTAAAGCAATAAAAAACGTAAGTAAGGAAAATTCATTCACACACGACAAATGAACACAAAATTTTTGTCATCCATGTTTGGGAAATTCCACTAGAACAACAACCCCAATAGCTTGGAATTTGATAAGAATGAGATATTTCTACACATGCATTAAAAAATGGATATGCATGCTTGAAACATGTTAAAGATTCAAATGACCTATGGATCCAAACCTTTTAAAGAGAATAAAAAGTGGCTCATTAAATTATCAAGTGAACGTGCGGTGGGATATTTAACCGAGTCAAACAAGCCATTATTTTGCCCATTTACAAAAAGCTGACCTAACGATCATTGATGATTGTAAACTGATTTATCATGCGTTACGGGCCATATTTTTGTAAGGAATGACTTTTGGGTTAGGATTCAACACTCAGTTAAAATTCCCTTGCCTCCCCTTTTCTCGACAATTGCAAAACCTGATATATAAAAATTAAAAAGAGGTTTAAATCCCTAAAAACTATAGAAACTTTTTGGGAATATCTCTCTCTATAATTTTGCATTGTGCACTTCCATTTTAGGTTTATACTTTTTTCTGAAATCAAAACTTGAGTTTTCACTTTTCCCTTGATCTCGTTGACAAGACTGAGAATAGAGGACAACGAAATGAAAATTTTAGAATTTGTGTATGGAAAAAATTTAAAGCAATAAAAAACGTAAGTAAGGAAAATTTATTCACACACCACAAATGAACACAAAAGTTTTGTCATCCAATTTTGGGAAATTCCACTAGTACAACAACCCCAAGAGCTTGGAATTTGATAAGAAAGAGATATTTCTACACATGCTTTAAAAAATAGATATGAATGCATGAAACATGTTAAAGATGCAAATGACCTATGGATCCAAACTTTTTAAAGAGAACAAAAAACTGCTCATTAAATTCTCAACTGAACATGCGGTGGGATATTTAACCGAGTCAAACAAGCCATTATTTTGCCCATTTACAAAAAGCTGACCAAACGATCATTGATGATTGTAAAGTGATTTATCATGCGTAACAAGCCATATTTTTCTAAGGAATGACTTTTGGGTTGGGATTCAACACTCAGTTAAAATTCCCTCGCCTCTCCTTTTCCCGACGATTGCAAAATGTGATACATAAAAACTAAAAAGAAGTTTAAATCCCTAAAAATTACATAAACTTTTTGAAAATATCTCTCTCTATAATTTTCCATTTTGCATTTCCATTTTAGATGTATACATTTTTCCTAAATCAAAACATGAGTTCTCACTTTTCCCTTCATCTCATAGACAAAAAAGAGAATAGATGACAACGAAATGAATATTTTAGACTTTGTGTATGGAAAATATTTAAAGCAATCACAACCGTAAGTAAAGAAAATTTATTCACACATCACATATGAACACAAAAGTTTTGTCATCCAAGTTTGGGAAATTCCACTAGTTCAACAACCCCAATAGATTGGAATTTGATAAGAAAGAGATTTTTCTACACATGCTTTAAAAAATGGATATGCATGCTTGAAACATGTTAAAGATGCAAATGAGCTATGGATCCAAACCTTTTAAAGAGAATAACAAACCGCTCATTTAATTCTCAAGTGAACGTGCGGTGGGATATTTAACCGAGTCAAACAAGCGATTATTTTACCCATTTACAAAAAGCTGACCTAACAATCATTGATGATTGTAAAGTGATTTATCATGCGTAACGGACCATATTTTTGTAAAGAACAACTTTTGGGTTGGGATTCAACACTCAGTTAAAATTCCCTCGCCTCCCCTTTTCCCGACGATTGCAAAACTTGATATATAAAAACTAAAAAGAGGTTCAAATCCCTAAAAATTACAGAAACTTTTTGGAAATATCTCTATCTATAATTTTCCATTGTGCGTTTCCATTTTAGATATATACTTTTTTCTTAAATAAAAACATGAGTTTTCACTTTTCCCTTCATCTCGTAGAAAAAACAGAGAATAGGTGACAACGAAATTAAAATTTTAGAGTTTGTGTAGGGAAAAAATTTAAAGCAATAAAAAACGTAAGTAAAGAAAATTTATTCACACACCAGAAATGAACACAAAAGTTTTGTCATCCAAACTTGGGAAATTCCACAAGAACAACAACCCCAATAGCTATGAATTTGATAAGAAAGAGATATTTCTACACATGCTTTAAAAAATGGATATGCATGCTTGAAACATGTTAAAGATGCAAATGACCTATGGATCCAAACCTTTTAAAGAGAATAAAAAGTTGCTCATTAAATTATCAAGTGAACGTGCGGTGGGATATTTAACCGAGTCATACAAGCCATTATTTTGCCCATTTACAAAAAATTGACCTAACGATCATTGTTGATTGTAAAATGATTTATCATGCGTAACAGGCCATATTTTTGTAAGGAATGACTTTTTGGTTGGGATTCAACACTCAGTTAAAATTCCCTCGCATCCCCTTTTCTCGACGATTGCAAAACCTGATATATAAAAACTAAAAAGAGGTTTAAATCCCTAAAAATTACAGAAACATTTTGGAAATATCTCTCTCAATATTTGTGCATTGTGCATTTCAACTTTAGATGTATACATTTTTCTTAAATCAAAACTTGAGTTTTCACTTTTTCCTTCATCTCGTAGACAAAAAAGAGAATAGATGACAATGAAATGAAAATTTTAGACTTTGTGTATGGAGAAAATTTAATGCAATAAAAAACGTAAGGAAAGAGAATTTATACACACACCACAAATGAACACAAAATTTTTGTCATCCAAGTTTGAGAAATTCGACTAGTTGAACAACCCAAATAGATTGGAATTTGATAAGAAAGAGATTTTTCTACACATGCTTTAAAAAATTGATATGCATGCTTGGAACATGTTAAAGATGCAAATGACCTATGGATCAAAACCTTTTAAAAAGAATAACAAACCGCTCATTGAATTCTCAAGTCAACGTGCGGTGGGATATTTAACCGAGTCAAACAAGCCATTATTTTGCCCATTTACAAAAAGTTGACCTAACGATCATTGATGGTTGTAAAGTGATTTATCATGTGTAACGGGCCATATTTTTGTAAGGAATGACTTTTGGGTTGGGATTCAACACTCAGTTAAAATTCCCACGCCTCCCCTTTTCCCTACGATTGCAAAACCTGATATATAAAAACTAAAAAGAGGTTTTAATCCCTAAAAATTACGCAATTTTTTGGAAATATCTCTCTCTATAATTTTGCATTGTGCATTTCCATTTTAGGTGTAAACTTTTTTCTTAAATCAAAACTTGAGTTTTCACTTTTCCCTTCTTCTCGTAGACAAAACAGAGAATAGATGACTACGAAATGAAAATTTTAGACTTTGTATATGGAAAAAATTTAAAGCAATAAAAAACGTAAGGAAAATTTATTCACCCACCACAAATGAACACAAAAGTTTTGTCATCCAAATTTGGGAAATTTCACTAGTACAACAACCCCAATAGCATGGAATTTGATAAGAAAGAGATATTTCTACACATGCTTTAAAAAATGGATATGCATGCTTGAAACATGTTCAAGATGCAAATGACCTATGGATCTAAACCTTTTAGAGAGAATAAAAAACTGCTCATTAAATTCTCAAGTGAACGTGCGGTGGGATATTTAACCGAGTCAAACAAGCCATTATTTTGCCCATTTACAAAAAGCTGACCAAACGATCATTGATGATTGTAAAGTGATTTATCATGCGTAACAGGCCATTTTTTTGTAACGAATGACTTTTGGGTTGGGATTCAACACTCAGTAAAAATTTCCTAGCCTCTCCTTTTCCCAACGATTGCAAAACCTGATATATAAAAACTAGAAAGTGGTTTAAATCCCTAAAAATTACAGAAACTTTTTGGAAATATCTCTCTCTATAATTTTCCATTGTGAGTTTCCATTTTAGATGTATACTTTTTTCTCAAATCAAAACATGAGTTTTCACTTTTCCCTTCATCTCGTAGACAAAACAGAGAATAGGTAACAACGAAATGAAAATTTTAGAGTTTGTGAATGGAAAAAATTTAAAGCAATAAAAAACGTAAGTAAAGAAAATTAATTCACACACGACAAATGAACACAAAATTTTTGTCATCCAAGTTTGGGAAATTCCACTAGAACAACAACCCCCAATAGCTTGGAATTTGATAAGAATGAGATATTTCTACACATGCTTTAAAAAATGGATATGCATGCTTGAAACATGTTAAAGATACAAATGACCTATGGATCCAAACCTTTTAAAGAGAATAAAAAGTTGCTCATTAAATTATCAAGTGAACGTGCGGTGGGATATTTAACTGAGTCAAACAAGCCATTATTTTGCCCTTTTACAAAAAGCTGACCTAACGATCATTGATGATTGTAAAGTGATTTACCATGCGTTACGGGCCATATTTTTGTAACGAATGACTTTTTGGTTGGGATTCAACACTCAGTTAAAATTCCCTCGCCTCCCCTTTTCTCGACGATTGCAAAACCTAATATATAAAAATTAAAAAGAGGTTTAAATCCCTAAAAATTACATAAACTTTTTTGGGAATATCTCTCTCTATAATTTTGCATTGTGCATTTCCATTTTAGATTTATACTTTTTTCTTAAATCAAAACTTGAGTTTTCACTTTTCCCTTCATCTCGTTGACAAGACAGAGAATCGTTGACAACGAAATGAAAATTTTAGAATTTGTGTATGGAAAAAATTTAAAGCAATAAAAAACGTAAGTAAGGAAAATTTATTCACACACCACAAATGAACACAAAAGTTTTGTCATCCAATTTTTGGAAATTCTACTTGTACAACAACCCCAATAGCTTGGAATTTGATAAGAAAGAGATATTTCTACACGTGCTTTAAAAAATAGATATGCATGCATGAAACATGTTAAAGATGCAAATGACCTACGGATCCAAACCTTTTAAAGAGAATAAAAAACTGCTCATTAAATTCTCAAGTGAATGTGCGGTGGGATATTTAACCGAGTCAAACACGCCATTATTTTGCCCATTTACAAAAAGCTGACCAAACGATCATTGATGATTGTAAAGTGATTTATCATGCGTAACAGGCCATATTTTTGTAAGGAATGACTTTTGGGTTGGGATTCAACACTGAGTTAAAATTCCCTCGCCTCTCCTTTTCCCGACGATTGCAAAACGTGATATATAAAAACTAAAAAAAGGTTTAAATCCCTAAAAAATACATAAACTTTTTGGAAATATCTCTCTCTATAATTTTCCATTTTGCATTTCCATTTTAGATGTATACATTTTTCCTAAATCAAAACTTGAGTTCGCACTTTTCCCTTCATCTCGTAGACAAAAAAGAGAATAGATGATAACGAAATGAAAATTTTAGACTTTGTGTATGGAAAATATTTAAAGAAATCAAAACCGTAAGTAAAGAAAATTTATTCACACACCACATATGAACACAAAAGTTTTGTCATCCAAGTTTGGGAAATTTCACTAGTTCAACAACCCTAATAGATTGGAATTTGATAAGAAAGAGATTTTTCTACACATGCTTTAAAAAATGGATATGCATGCTTGAAACATGTTAAAGATGCAAATGAGCTATGGATCCAAACCTTTTAAAGAGAATAACAAATCGATCATTTAATTCTCAAGTGAACGTGCGAGTGGGATATTTAACCGAGTCAAACAAGCCATTATTTTGCCCATTTACAAAAAGCTGACCTAACGATCATTGATGATTGTAAAGTGATTTATCATGCGTAACGGGCCGTATTTTTGTAAAGAACGACTTTTGGGTTGGGATTCAACACTCAATTAAAATTCCCTCGCCTCCCCTTTTCCCGACGATTGCAAAACCTGATATATAAAAACTAAAAGGAGGTTTAAATCCCTAAAAATTACAGAAACTTTTTGGAAATATCTCTCTCTATAATTTTCCATTGTGCGTTTCCATTTTAGGTGTATACTTTTTTCTTAAATCAAAACATGAGTTTTTACTTTTCCCTTCATCTCGTAGACAAAACAGAGAATAGGTGACAACGAAATGAAAATTTTAGAGTTTGTGTAGAGAAAAAAATTTAAGCAATAAAAAATGTAAGTAAAGAAAATTTATTCACACACCACAAATGAACACAAAAGTTTTGTCATCCAAACTTGGGAAATTCCACTAGAACAACAACCCCAATAGCTTGGAATTTGATAAGAAAGAGATATTTCTACACATGCTTTAAAAAATGGATATGCATGCTTGAAATATGTTAAAGATGCAAATGACCTATGGATCCAAACCTTTTAAAGAGAATAAAAAGTTGATCATTAAATTATCAAGTGAACGTGTGGTGGGATATTTAACTGAGTCATATAAGCCATTATTTTGCCCATTTACAAAAAACTGACCTAACGATCATTGATGATTGTAAAATCATTTATCATGCGTAACGGGCCATATTTTTGTAAGGAATGACTTTTTGGTTGGGATTCAACACTCAGTTAAAATTCCCTCGAGGGATATTATAACCTCTTGAAATTTCTCTCGTATAAAATGGTAGTCCACCTCAATGTGTTTTGTCCTTGCATTGAAGATTGGATTCAAAGTAATATGAAATAGTTGTTTGGTTATCACAAAAAAGACCCCATAGAACCTACTTTATAGAATACCAATTCGGTAAGAAGGGACCTGATCCATAGGAGTTCATTGATTGTGTGAGCCATAGCCTTGTATTATGCTATTTCACTAGATCTAACAACCATATTCTGGTTCTTGCTTCTCCATGTAACCAGATTCCCTCCAACTAGAGTGCAATATCTAGAGGTAGAATTCCTGTCATCAGGTGATCCATCCAAATTTGCAACCGAGAAACCTTTTATGTTGAAGTGACCATTTTTATTATAATGTAATCATGTTCCTAGAGCTCCTTTTAAATATCATTATATCCTCTCTAAGGCTTCCTAATGGGTAAGCTTTAGTTTATGCATGTACATACTCATCGTACTTATGACATATGATATGTCTAGTCTAGTTACTGTGAGGTAAATAAGTTTACCCTAAAGTAATGATATCATAGGTATGTCTGCTGGGTAACACCCCATCATTTCTGTTTCTTCAAGAAGGTCCAAGGCATACTTCCTCTTAGATAATATTATTCCATACTTGGACTGAAGAACCTCAATGCGCAAAATATATTTAAGAAGTCCAAGATCTTTGGTTTTAAATTCATGGCATATCATGTTTTTGACTTCTTGTATGTTATTCGCGTCATTTCCAGTTAAGACAATATCATCAACATACACAACCAATAATACCTTTCCTTTTGAGGAATCTTTAATAAATATCGAATGATCTATGTAGCACTGACAATATCCAAACTGTAGTAGTGTTTGGCTTAATTTATCAAACCAGGCCCGAGGAGAATATTTATGCCCATATAATGACTTTTTTAAGCGGCATACAAATGACCCCTCAACCACATAACCAGGTGATTGAATCATATAAATTTCCTCACGAATATCACCATTTAAGAAAGCATTTTTTAAATCGATTTGATAGACGGGCCATGAAGAGTTAACGACAAGTGATAACAAGATACGTATCAAATTTAACTTGGCAATAGAAGAAAAAGTCTCCTCATAATCCACTCCATAACATTGAGTATATCCTTTAGCAATAAGGTAAACCTTAAGGAGAGCAAAAAACCCATTTGGATTATGTTTGACAGAAACAACACATTTACAACCAATGGGTTTCTTAGTTCTCGGAAGAGGTGCTAAGGTCCATGTCTGATTTTCATATAAGACTTGTATTTCCTCCATAGCCGCCTTCCATCCTGGATGTTTCAGGGCCTTCTGATTGGACTACAGAATAGAGATGGAAGAAAGAGATGTAAGGAAATTATAACATGCAAAAGACAACTGATGGTGAGACATAAAGTTGGAGAAAGGGAGAGAAGTAGTGAAAGTGCAAAGTTCTTTTCTTGGAGTAGTGGGCCAAATATCAAACTATAGACCAAATGGAATAGAGGAAGAATGACTTACCTTGGTAGGATCTGAAAACTCCAAAGGTGTGGTATCGGTCGATGCTTCAGGGGCCTGAGTGATATAGGCATTAAAGGGCACAAATGGACGAGGAGTGAAGGAGCATCATTCGAGGAATAGAATGAGGTGTCTTAAGAAAAGGTCACATCCCTAGACACAAGTAACTATTGAAGAGTAGGAATATAACATATATAACGTTTCTGCATTCGAGAGTAACCAAAGAAAATACACTTCATAGAGCGAGGAACAAGTTTACTTTCTTGAGGAGATGTGAAATGGACAAAAAAAGTACACCCAAAGACCTTCATGGGAAGAGAAAATGGGTCTTCACTACGAAATAATACGGAATATGGAGTCTTATGCCCAAGTACAGATGAAGGTAGCCTATTTATAAGAAAGTAGTTCATAAGTATGGCTTGAGGCTAATAAAAGTAGGGTACCTTCATGGAGTAAAGGAGGCCCTGGGCAACCTCAAGGAGATGGCGATTCTTTCTTTCAGTAACACCATTTATATTGATAGAAGTACTGAAATTCACTAGACAAGTACTCTTTAGCATTATCAGACCTAAGTACTTGAATTTTCTTGCCAAACTGGCTTAATACCATAGCATTAAAGGCCTTCAATATACAAAAAAATTTAGACCTTTCTTTAAACAAATATAACCAAGTAACCTGAGTAAAGCCATCAACAAAAGTAACAAAATATTTAACTTAAGAAATGTTTGAGACACTCAAAGGTCCCCATACATTAGAGTGTACTAAAATAAAAAGGAGCAACACTTTTATTGGTAGAACAAGGAGAATATTACTCCTCTGGTGTTTGCTTAACTAACAAACTTAACAATTTAAAGTAGAAAAAGACTTTAAAGAAGGAAATAAATGCAAAAGAAAAGATGTAGAAGGATGCCCAAGCCAATTGTGCCAAAATTGTGCCTCGAATGGAGAGTATGAAGTTGCAGCTACATGAGGTAGGTCCAAGTAATACAAACCCACATGTTCATGGCCTCCACCAATCACCCATCTCGTTGTTAGATACTGAAATACACAAGAAGAGGGTGAGAAGGTGATAGAGCAATTGAGATATTTTGTGAGCTAAGTTTAAAGGGAATTGAGGAACAAATAGAACATCTCAAAATGGGATAGAAGATGTAATAGAAGAGGATCCCTTGCCAAGTGCTTTGGTTTGGAAACTATTAGTTTTAGTAAAAATCTTATCAGGAATACATGGAGATAAAGAATGTAACACATGTTTGTTACCTAAGAGATGTTCAGAGGCCCCAGAGTCTATTATCCAATATAAAGGGGAGGAATTGGAAGAAAGCATACCTGGACCAATAACGGTAGCAGTAGGAGGAGGAGATGTAAGGGAAGACGCCATTAATGACTTTATTTTTTGAAACATTTCATCATCTTCATGAATGAGAGTCATCTTCCAGGTATCTGGTTCAACATTTTCTTCCTGTTTATCATTAGTAATGGAGGCTGGAGTAGTTGTGGCCCCATTTGAGTTAGCCATGGAGCTTCCAACAAGTTTCTACAAGGTACTTTTGACCACCACAACAAGTGCATACTTGAGGGTCTGTGCGAGAGGAACTAGAACCAGTTTTACCACCTCTTATTCGACCTCCTCTATATTTTTTGTTGCGGCCTCGATTGGAAGGTGATGTACCTCTATTTCCTTAATACATAGCGAATAGAGCATTATTATTTGTGTTATAAAAAGTATCTGGAATTCACACTAATGTGACTTATATCATCAAATGATGGAAGTGTAGAAGAGCTAAGAAGCTTAGTCTGAGTAACTTCAAGGTATAGCTTGATATTTGTCACACAAATAGCTTCCATTAAAACTTTCCTTTGCTTTTCTTGTACCAAAATATCGGTAGAGTATGGTTGAATGATCTTCCACTCTTGAATTACACCTCGAAACCTAGCCAAAAATTCATGAAGATTGTCTTCTTGCTTAGTATTGAGCATATTTTGTAATACATCAAATAACTTTTGTAAAGTATCCAGACTTAAATATAACTTGGCACAAGTTTCCAAAATATGTTTGGTTGTTTCTAAGTGGACAATATTATTGGCTACATGTTCTTCCATACTATTAATAAGCCAACTAATTACCATATTGTAATCCATAACCTACTTTAAATAGGATTGACTTTCTTCATCAATCAGTGGAGAAGGCTTGGTTAAGTGACGAGAAGGTCTCGAGTAATAAGAAACCATCTAACAAATTGAGACCAAATAAGATAATTGGACAATCTTCTTAAAGGAATAGTAGTAATTTTGAGTATATCACTCTTTCTACTTGTATTTCTTTCAGCCATCTTAAAACAAATGTTTAGCAAAGCACAAGCAATGAGAGGTATGATGAGGAAGCAAACTGAAAATCCAATTAAACTTGGTACAATTGCTATAATCCAATATTGAAGAACTTATTTGGACTGAAGTAAGGTCATTTTGTCAAGCTTGAGAAGTAATTAAATCAATGATATTCTGTCCAAAAGAAAGGGTAACCCGAGTGAGGTAACTTTCCTCAAAATCCAAGCTTTAGCTAATAAAAGAACTTTAAGAATTCAAAAACAATGCAAGCTTGAATTCAAAACTGAGAATATGAATCTTGGAAAGTTCATGCTTTCCAAAAAACAACCATAATTGAAATTTTAAATAAAGCAATCCACTTAATCAAATTTGAACAACTTTCTCATATAACTAGCC